>NC_043758.1:11746347-12046347 GCF_902148845.1 Salarias fasciatus | reverse complement strand
ATTTTTGTAAGATTTCTGTTTTTTTTCCTTTTCTTTTCTCTTTATTTTTCTTTTTCTATTTTTGTGCTAAATTTTATGTCATCTTCTTATGTACAACTTTTACATGCTCTTTTTTTCACTTTGAGTTTGTGCAGGAGCAGCATTTGTACAAGCCTTTTGGCTTTTTTATTCGTTCCCATGCACATAGTCATACTGGTCCTCATTTATCAAACGGTCGTACGGCGGTATATGGGCGTACACCCGTCGTACGTCCATATGAAAGACGGGTTAGTTATTTATCAATTTGGTCGTGATCGTTCGGAAAGATGAAATCTCACAACAGCTCTGACATCGTGTACGCAAGTTCTTGTCAGTGCGGACTTGCGGTGCAGCGCAGAGAAACGTGGCGGAGCGTGAAAATAATTATAAAGCACATCTCCCCATAAACACCCATAAAGCACAAACAGCACACATTCAGGACAGATTAAAATAAATAAATAAAAAATAAAATCACGCCCTTACGGGATATCTAATAAAATTCTTCTTTGTGGGATTAATAAAGGATTTTTAACTTTCAATAAGTCCGCTGGTCCATCCTGCCACGGAGAGGAGCGCAACAGTGCGCAAAGACGCACGCTGCTGCTGCGGAGCAGCTTCAGACGCTCAGATCCAGCGGGGGAAACACTGCTGTTCCTGTTCATCCCCGAAAAGGTGTGTGACTTTATTTAGGCAGTTTTACACAATATTGCATTGGCCGATACTTTTGATGTGCTTGCGACACGAGAGGAGCTGATGTGGGAACCAGAGCCTCCACTGGGTCTGGACGGAGGAGACAGGACCTGAAGTCTTTGCTACTGAAATGTAAATAAACTCTAAAGTTTAGAAAATTATTTATTTAATCAGTGATGTGATACCAGTAACCTAGAAAATAACATGAACTAAAGGGAGATTAAATACAGACAGAGGACGTTTAGTCAAACATTTTATTAAGACTTCTATTAATTGTCTTTCATTTAAGCACCACCGGCAGCGGGTGGCACGCCGCCCTCGGTGGCTTGAGTCCCGGGTCCTATTCGATCCTGTGTCCCATTCGGTCCGGGGTCCTGCTCGGCACCGGGTCCGGTGCTGGGTGTGTGTGTTTCGGTGGGACCGTCACCGCTGTGGGGAGGAGACCGGGCCGCGGTGCCGCTGTCTGACTTTGAGACATAATTAAAACAATAAAACTCTGAGCTGTACAACATTAATCAGCCTCATTATTTGGAATATCAGGGTTAAATTAACGGACCTATAATCTGTTCAGACCTCAGCCGGTGTCCGTTCGTCCGGGCGACGCTGCTCACGGCTGCCGTGAACGGCTTCTTCCAGACAGCGTTTTTCTATTCTCCTTTAATTTCAGTTTTTATTCTTCCAAGGAGCTCCTCCTGATTTACCTCCACCTCAGACCTGAGAGGATCCATTTCCAGCTCCCAAAGTTTCTTTTTTCGCCAAAATCGCTCCTTTTCCGAGTTTGACCTCACTGGGCGCGGCTTCGGAACTATGAATATTTCAGGGCGTAACATTGTTAATGACGATCAAATTCAGCCGCCGCATTTATCAACACCCGATCACTCAAACGCTGAGATCAGCGAGGTACGGAAGTTTCTGTAATGCCGCGCGAGCCCCGTCGTACGATGAGCTCACCGCTCGGAAATACACCCGTTTGAAAGATCGTTGATAAATGAGGGTCATTGTTTTGACTATATGTGCAAAAAAAAAAAAAAAAAAAAAAGATGGATCGAATAATACCATCTCTAAGGCGGACAACCTGTCCTGCCCTGTGGATGTCCTGCTCTCTGAAGTCTCACTATACAGCACAGATGAGTCACTTGCTGTAAATTTCTCCCTCCTTCGGGCGATCTTCCACTTCTTCCTCACATTTCTGTCTTTAGGAAATCTGCAAAATGAAACAGGAGATAACCACAAAATAATCTTACAAAAAGAGCTCACTTTCTTCCTTTTTAATTCTATTTTATTCCTTAAAGTTTCTTAGAACCTCTCGTTCTCATTTTTCAAGTTAATGCAAATCTGTTCCTTAAAGGAATAGGAATTCAGTGTGACACCCTTTTGTGCATCCAAGACAACATTGGTTCATGGCGCAGTATCTCATGAACTTCTGCAGTAACTCTTTAAAACATCTTTGAGAACAAATTGAAGCTCAAATTATTGTCTTCTTATCAGAACAGTTCAAGATATTGACACTGTTCTCTGATTTCAAGGACCCTAAATATGTCTTCATAAAATTTAATTATGGTTCCCGAAGTGGGTTGAAATGTAAACCTGGAACAGACTGTACCCTCTTTTCTTTTGTATGATGGATAAAGTGAGTTTCCTTCAACAAAAATGTTGGGAGACCAGCCTGAAGTGACTCATACCACTTGTTTGTGCACAGAGACCGCCTGGGGAGCCAGTACAAGCTCCAAGGACTGTTGCAACAGGTGAGCCTGCCACCTCTTTACTTTGTTAGGTTGTGTAGTATGTTTGTCTATCCATAAAACAGTTTTGAAGAAGCTTAGCTTCCCTGTGGTTGGTGGTAAATTTGACTGGGGCTCACATCTCAAGATCAGTGTTTTGACTTCTGGCTCTTTTTTCTAATGCATATTTCATGGTATCCCATCTGCCATGGGTGTGTGTGTGTGTGTGTGTGTGTGTGTGTGTGTGTGTGTGTGTGTGTGTGTGTGTGTTCTTGTATTTCTATCCTTGTCGGGGCCAAATGTCCCCACAAGGATAGCAAAACGTGGAACGACGTGCCTTGTGGGGACCTTTTTCCGGTCCTAAGTAGGAGAAACAGTGTTTTCTTGACCATGTTGTTGTTACTGAAAAAAGTAAAACTGCAAAAACATTTCTTTAGGGTTAGGCTTTGTTGTGGTGTGGGTTAGGGTTAGGGTAAGGGTCAGGGTTAGGGGCTAGACATGAATGGGAGTCAATGGACGGTCCCCACAAGGATAGAAATACAAGACTGCGTGTGTGTGTGTGTGTGTGTGTGTGTGTGTGTGTGTGTGTGTGTGTGTGTGTGTGTGAATGTCCAGTTTGAAATGCATTGAGAGTGTTAAAATTGCACCATCAATTCTGTAAAAACACTAAAGCCTATTTACCAAAGGAAGTTGTGATGGTAATCTTTCTGGCAGCCACATATCCTCTTCAGATTTTGGAACAAGTCAAAGCTTGTGGAGAAACTTTAGAACCATGTGTCAAAAATGTCAGTGTTTTTTTAGTGATGCTGAAAACTTGAGGATTTACCAAAACATATTGTAAGTTAGAGAAAGACTATTAAATGTGATTCATCAAGTTGTCTTTACAGCTCTGTGTTATATTCATAAGAAGATTTAAAAAGTTTATTGCACATTGTAGTGAACTCATGTTACAAACACAGAAAGACAGTTTACACTCACATCCATTAGAGGGCGATATTAGGATGGATAATATAAAAAGCTCATTGAAGTAAAAATCCAACATTACTAAAAATCAATCAAATTGGCCTTTATGTTCTCTGTTATAACTTAACACATCATCTAAATGAGTGTCCCTGATAATAGCTAGGGGTGTATTTTCTGTGTTTTGCAGAGAGAATCAATGGAGCTGTTGTGGAAATCGGTCTTACAATCCAGAAAAGGCCACCTGCTGTACAGTTGGACAAGGAATCGAGCTAAAAGGTAATACACTTTTGTCAAGTCAGCAACAACTTGAAATGTTGGCTTCATGGTTGCAGCAGGAAATGCTAAAGGAAGTCAGTCACCAGTTAACAAGGAAACCAGTTAATTTGAAACACCGTATGGACCGCTTTATCAGAGGTTTTAGCAATGGAAAACACACACACACACACACGCACACACACACCATAAAATGCTCAGTTAAAGGACATTTAGCAGCATTTTGAAGCTCTTTTCTGGGGACAGCATGCAAGGTAAGCCAATGTAATGTGTTTCAGAAAAACATCTCTTAAAGGTGCTGTAGGCAGGTTTTCGTATCTCCGCCATCTTGCTTAGGGTTACCTAAGCAAGATGGCGATTTGACCCATCTAAGATGGCGATTTGAAACCCAGCACAGCCAATCCTGTCCTGTTTTCTCTGACATCACGCCCTCACGCAAGTTAAGCCGCTCCCACAAGAACGTGCGACGAACGCCCCTCGACCAATCACAGTTAGAGCCTCATGGGCTCTTCTGATTGGTCAAAGATACCTGGAGCTGTTGAGATTCCTTTTCAGCTAAGAACAGAGACAGATGGAAATGCTGCACCCTTCCGATAGTGCAATTATGCTACACTCCTAAAGGATTATCAATGGATACTCTGACATTTAATCTAAAGAAAACACAGAAAAATTAGCATTGACTAGCAAAATCCTGCCGACAGCACCTTTAAATGTATAATGGACGATGTTTTAGCCAATGAATGGCGTGATGCGAGTCTCAACTATTGGTCCTCCAACATGTCAATCACGCTGGAGAAATACTTGCGTAACGCCGTCAAGCGTGCTCGTCGGCGCAGCAGAGCAGGTAGGATGGTCTGGCGCATGCGAGTTTTTCAAAAAGCGAGTAACAGACTTTTGGCTTCGACTTTTTCGAGAAAATCATCCATCATACCTTTAAATCTGTGTCATTAAAGCACCAGATAACAACTTATAACTGACAGTAACTGTGTCACTTGTCAGAAAATAACAGACTGACTCTACACTAATGAGGCTGATGTATCTAATAGAGTCAAGTCAGGGAGACAGTCTTTTGAACGGCTCTTTCAAATGAACAGCTCTTCAGGAGCTGGCTCCCTTCAAAGAGCCAGAATTCCCAGCTCTAAATGTCTCTGTCTTGTTGTGTTTACCGGTCAGAGCGTTCATCATCGCATCTTCATCACATCACATCACCCCCCCCCCCCCCTTCCCCTCTCCCTCCCTCCCTCCTCCCTGCTCTCTCCTGCAGCTGATGTGTGTGATGTGTGCAGCAGAAGCGGACACTTGCGCTTCATTCAATCTAATTGTAGTAATGCGCCACTTCATATTCTCAGTCACGGTAACGGCATTGCAACGATGGGAAAAGTAATTACTTAGATTATTCGTTACTGAAAAAAGTAACGCCGTTACTAATGCCGTTTATTCTAACGCCGTTATTACCAACACTGCTCAAGACCAGAATGCAGCTGATTCCACAGTTCCATTCCTGGTGGGGCTTAAAGGACTTTCTTTGTGGAGTTTACAAGTTGACATTGGGTCAGTGGAAATTTTTCTCATGGTTTTCTAGCTTCCTGCCACAGTGCAAAAATGAGCGAAAATGGGTGTTAGACACACCACTGGTTCTCATGAACAATGTGGTAACTGCAATCAAAAGCAATCTCAAATATGCAGAGCAACGGCTCTGCAAAGTTAAGACAGATGTGCAAATATCTTCTAAAGTTAAAAGTCTTAACAATTGATTCAGTGAGACCTCAGAGGCTAATTAATAATAACTGTGAGCCGTCTGGTTTCACAAAGTGGATCAAGTACAAGTACATCTGTTATTGATGAGCTTGCAGATTCTTCCACAGTGCCGTACGGCCTCTGCAACGGCACTGGAACCTCGTGTGAGCTAACAACATTGATTTTAATGACTATTGATTACTTGTGGGGCCCGCACCGGACAAGCACCGGAGCGCGGCGGAAGAGGGCACGAGAGTGGAAGAGCATTACCAACTTCTCTGTCATGGATCGAGATGACAGACAGACAGGAACTGGTTCATATTTCTGAGCAGGTTTTATTCAGGCAGACATGTCCAGAAATGGTAGTCCTCCTAGCCAGAGTCCAGAACTACAATCCAAAAATCCAGATAAGTGGGCAGACTACAGTCAGACAGAATACATAAACAGAACATCAGACACACTAATGACCCACACAGACACACAGGGGAGACAGGATGAAGTACAGTCAGGAGGGAAGGGACTGGAAGGGGATTGCTTAATAGACACACACACACACACACACACACACACACACACACACACACACACACACACACACAGGGTGCAGGACAGACAGGATCCTGACACTGTCCTCTATTCAGAGATTTAAGTCATGATCATTCTGCTTTTTCAGAGATCCCAGGACTCTGTCTAAAATCTCTGGCTTCGTCACACAAACAACTCAACTTTTCACCGGGAATCCAGCACATGACTCATCCCTGGGGTCCTCTCTCTGAACTTTTCAGTTTTCCTGCACTGAGCAGAATTGTGCTGCAGATGTTTATTGCTTCTCGTTCGTATCCCTAATTCATGTTTCTGACATATTTCCAAAATGTTCAGAAAAGTAATTCCCTGTCTGATAAAGAGGAACAAGAATCTCATTTTTACTGACTCTTTACATTTCAGCTCAAACCAGCTTTGATTTAACCCGACTGTACAGTTTCCAACATCAGACTTGAACTCCTGCAACGTGCCTTTATTTTCCTTTGTCTTTACAGTGAACATCACACAGGGACTAAATGAAGCAGTGTCCTCTTGCTGTGGACTGACAGCCTACCACAAACAAGGTGAGATGTGCTGTCAATCGAAGGTCGTTGCCATGCCAACAACATCTTTTCTATGTTGTGGTGAAGATGATAAGCAACTGAAAAGAGGGAAAGACCAGGAGAAAACTTCAGACTGGTTCCTAAACACATCAGACAGGACGTCTGTCAGGGGACAATCATTAGATTTATCTTTTAAACCTTTCTAACCCTATTTGTCAGTCCATTTGATTTGTAGCCTAAGAATGATAACTTGAAAGAAATGCTAGAGTAGTATCTATCAAAACCAATGAGAGAAAATCTGTTCAAACTCTGGACTTATGCTATGACTGTATTTGTCAAATTCATAAGATATAACTTATAATTTAAAATTTAAAGGACTAAAAGATTGAAACATTTCCAATCTTTTAGTCCCAGTAGACATGGTTTGTTTAAATTTATACGCTCATTTGTTTGGCACACGTAACAGCTTACTGTCTAAGTTCAATCAGTAGAAGTTAAATGATAGAACCTTGATTTTTTTTCACAGATCAGCTGTGTTGTGGCCCGCTTGACAAAAAGACAGTCCTTAACAGGACCTCCAAACATCACTTGTGCTGCGGTCAAAATCAGTATAACAGCCAGACTGAGTGTTGCTGTCAGAGAAAGAATGCAGATACGAAGACAACGCCTCCTGATTCAAAATGTGACATCAACAACGAAAGTAGGTGCATTCTTAAGACATCTCTGAGCACTGCATTTACGGCTCCATTATATTCAGGAATCAGCAGTGAACCCATGGTAGTGAAATTAAAATTAGCAAAGGTTTTTTTATCCTAAAATCTTGGTCAGTCCTGCCCATCATGACATCATTAATTGCTGAATGATTATGTGGGAATCTGAAGAGTTTCATTCAGCCATGGCTTTGCTTACAAAGGGTTGCTGCCAGGGCCGGACTGGGAGACTTTTTCATGTCAGGAGTCAGTCATTCAGCAAGTCACCCGACCTCCACCACCACACACACACACACACACACACACACACACACACACACACACGCTCAGTCTTGTATTTCTATCCTTGTGGGGACCGTCCATTGACTCCCATTCATGTCTAGCCCCTAACCCTGACCCTTACCCTAACCCTAACCCACACCACAACAAAGCCTAACCCTAAAGAAATGTTTTTGCACTTTTACTTTTTTCAGTAACAACAACATGGTCAAGAAAACACTGTTTCTCCTACTTAGGACCGGAAAAAGGTCCCCACAAGGCACGTCGTTCCACGTTTTGCTATCCTTGTGGGGACATTTGGCCCTGACAAGGATAGAAATACAAGAACGCTCACGAAAAACACCCCTTCCCTTACACACACTCTGTGTGGTTAACCGTTGGGATCCTTGTTATTCAAAACAAACCAGTGGTCTTACTCTCCTCCTCACATGCTGCTGTCCTGAGTCGTCTCTGATTGGCCTGAAAGAAGAATTACAAAATATTCAGACAGCGCCGGCTGAGCGGCAGCATGTAGAAGGGATAACAAAGAGCTGACATGCAGGCAGCAGCTGGCAGGCCAACATGCCAAGCGTTTTGGTACTGTAAATCAGTCTCTTAGTTGTTTCACTGATTTTTTTACTGCCAGAAATTTTTGACATGACATTTCTGTCATAGTACAATGAAGAATAAGATTTACATTGCATACATGACACCAGGAATTTAACTTAATCCTTGCCTTCACAGACTGTGACTGCCAGCCTCATGCTTCTGATGCCAAATACTGTGATCACGGTGAGTCGAGATGATTGTAGGACGAACGTTTAGCATGTGTGACACAACCAGCATTTGTAGTTACATTTATGTGTGTTAACACCTAAATGCACTACAAGGCTGCTGTTGAAGTTGTGCTAAGAATTTAGATTCTTTCCACAGATTTGTATTACAAGGACAAGCAGTTGTGTTGTGGCAAGCATGGTAACAAGACACTCCTCACGAGGACCTCCGAGCATCACTTGTGCTGCGGTCACCAACAGTTTGACAAAAGGACTCAGTACTGCAGTCCAGAGCTGGGGCTTCAAGTTGTAAACTGCTCAGGTACAGTCACATTCTTCTTCTCTAAAGCACTCTCCAGGTTCACATCCACTCAAGATTATAATTCATTATAAATCATGTTTTGTTTTAAATGCAAAAGGGATTTTGAATAGAGATATATGAGGTGGCATGTCACAGCATTACTATGGTGTGAATGGAAGGCGATACGCAGGACTCAGAAGGCAGAGCCAGCAGTGCAGAATGCAGCGGTGAAGTGGAAGTCAGACACTAAATCCACTGTCAACAGAAATGTGGGGACTCCAGCAGCAGAAGGTGGTCTGTTTGTGGGAGCCCACACAGTCGCCTGGTGAAATAAAGGTCAAATATCCAACAAAATGTGTATTTTGACACATATCTGGTCATTGCTATTCAAAATTATAAACTCTTGGAAAAATGCAGAGTAGATTATCCCTACAATTAGATCAGTTTCATTTGTACAATTTAGACCTGTGTTATAATAATGATTTAAATGATAAAATTTTGTTTACAAACAGTTCAAAACAAAAAAAAACAAAAATCATGTCAGTTTTCTGTTTCCAGAATCAAGTCAGTTCACTTGAACTTTGGTGTAGACTGAATTGGAGCAATAAGCAGCAAGTGATGAGGTTTTCTTAGTAACCATGAACTCAAGTTAAAAAGATACACAGACTGAAAAACAACTTCAGATGTAAACTAGGAAAAAAAACAACTTTATCAAACAGCAGCAGAGTGGCATTATTTAGTTTGCTGTGGAGTGTGATCAGCAGCTCTGACAAACTTTCCAACCCCCTTAACAGTTTGTATGCATTTCAGAGGATCTTTTAAATGGGAATTTTCTAAACATATTGTGTTCATTCATTCATCTTCTCCATGGAGTCAGTCTCAGTAATCATGGGTGAGGGCCATTCATTATCAGCCGTCTCATCTTTAACTGAAATGAAGAAACAAATAAGGCAAACCTGAGATTTTTGTCAGTAAATGAGTCACAGAGTAGAAGATTGGAAAAGTACTGCAAAACAATTGATCCCCTTATTAATAGATAGCAGAAAAGCACTGAGAGGTGAGATGTCAAAAGTATCGGAGGAGTCCAAACATCTCGGAAAGTGTTAGGAGATCTGCTTTTGTTGAAGCATGACATTTCATTGCCAGAACATTGTTAGAATATTGTCATTGTTTTTGTCACCTCGACTGTATGTCGACTTCGTCTGTTTTCATGCAACACTTGTGACAGAAGACTCTGATTAGACAGTACAATACTTCCCAGTTCTGTCAGCCCCCCATCCACCCCCAACAAATCTGTTTTGAATCAATGACCAGGTGAAAAATGTGAACTCCTAGTGTCAGAGATTCACAATTTTCCTACTTTAGTGGAAATGATCCAACCCCGATCATAACAACATAACAAGCCTGTTGTTTTGTTATCGTCACTCACAGGTACTTTCCATTATTTGTGTCCTGAAGATACACTTCGCTGTGGCTTGTTAAACCTCCCACGTTCACACCTGCTCAGTGTTGCAACACCGGTCGACGACTTTCCCACTAGAGCCTCCAGCAGATTTAAAAGATTGTGCTCACTTTCACACGTCTTTCTTGGGCGAGACTGCGTCCTGCTCCATCACTGCCTCTCTGTCTCGGGATACAGTCAGGTCGGCACCACTCCAAGTCGGCCCCCGGCCAACTCGGCACCGCCCCGGGATACAGTCAACTCGGCATCAAGCCAAGTCGGCATCAAGCCAAGTCGGCATCTCGCCAAGTCGGCCTCGCGGGCGGGGGGGCTCTCGAGTGGCCGAGTTGGTCGGTGCGGACTTGACTGTAAGCTGCTTACCAACTCGGCCAAAAGCGTCTCTCTTTTTTTTTTTAATCACGATGGTGGATAATGTACCTGGGAGCTTCATGTTTGACGTCCGAGTAGCTTAGCTACAAGCGCACAGCGCTGAGCGGCTGTCAGGTCATGTGACCGGTCCCAAGGCATTCTGGGAATCGTAGTGCAGCGATGCCGGCTGCGCCGCGACGATTTGCAGTTTTTTTCGTGCCGGTAGCGCCGCTTCTCCTCACGTAGCAGGCAGGGGACTGGAGGACAAACTGTGTGGTTATGGTGACTGACAGGTTAGAGGTGGAGAATGGACCTGGAGCTTCATGGTTGACGTCCTGTTTGAACCGAGTAGCTTAGCTACGAGCGCACAGCGCGAGCGGCTGCCTGGTCATGTGACCAGATCATGTGACCGGCATGTGATCCGCGAACGCCGCCTGATCAAACCAGTCGCCTGCATTATAATTTTATTGTAATGTTCTCCACCCCCGAAGTTTGGTCAGCCAGTACAATTAATTTATTTTTACCCAATCAGTGGAAACCTAGGAAGACCGAAGCTGCATGACGAACTCGATCATACTTGTTGTATTGCATCCCAACCACAACATAATACCTGTATTGCATTATGCTTATGCTGATTTGTTCATTTCTGATCAACATTGTTAGTTTATCAGTCATTATTCTTTTCTTTAACAAACATTGTCATTTGCAAAAGCATGTATTTTGTTGTAAATGTTGTTTGCCCGCCATCTAGTGTGCGTCAACAGTAATAGCAACTGGGACTGTAATATCAAACGATTACCAGTAGTACATGTTAAGCTGTTCATGTGGTTTCTTGGCGTTCATAAGCTCATAAACGTAGCCCTCCGGTAAAATATTATATACATTTCATTTCACTGAAATGACGGTCGTCATGTATACATTTAAATCACGTGTCAAACTCCAGTCCTCAGGAGCGGTGACCCTACATGTTTTAGATCTAATTGTAAATCTAATTGTACTGGCTGACCAAACTTCGGGGGTGGAGAACATTACAATAAAATTATAATGCAGGCGACTGGTTTGATCAGGCGGCGTTCGCGGATCACATGCCGGTCACATGATCTGGTCACATGACCAGACAGCCGCTCGCGCTGTGCGCTCGTAGCTAAGCTACTCGGTTCAAACAGGACGTCAACCATGAAGCTCCAGGTCCATTCTCCACCTCTAACCTGTCAGTCACCATAACCACACAGTTTGTCCTCCAGTCCCCTGCCTGCTACGTGAGGAGAAGCGGCGCTGCCGGCACGAAAAAAACTGCAAATCGTCGCGGCGCAGCCGGCATCGCTGCACTACGATTCCCAGAATGCCTTGGGACCGGTCACATGACCAGACAGCCGCTCAGCGCTGCGCGCTTGTAGCTAAGCTACTCGGACGTCAAACATGAAGCTCCCAGGTACATTATCCACCATCGTGATTAAAAAAAAAAAGAGAGACGCTTTTGGCCAAGTTGGTAAGCAGCTTAAAGTCAAGTCCGCACCGACCAACTCGGCCACTAGAGAGCCCCCCCGCCCGCGAGGCCGACTTGGCGAGATGCCGACTTGGCTTGATGCCGACTTGGCTTGATGCCGAGTTGACTGTATCCCGGGGCGGTGCCGAGTTGGCCGGGGCCGACTTGGAGTGGTGCCGACCTGACTGTAAACCCTCTGTCTCCAGCCTGTCATCACTGTCTTATTAAGCTGCGCTGTCTTTGTTCACAGATCTGACATGACGTCTGTCTTAAGGGGTTAATAATGTGGTCATTATCTTTTCTTTAAATGTGACAAGACATTCATCAAGTCCTTGCTCAACACTGTAGGAACCTGGAGGAATATGTTTATGTGGAGACCTTAAAGGGATACTTCAACATTTCGGCAAATTGGCCCATTTAGCGCAATTCCTTAGTCATTTCGAACAGCATACACTCCAAAAAGTAATTCAGAGAAGCTTCTAACACCACTTGATTTAATACATGGATCCAAGTAAAAAATTGTAATTAGTTGATTTTGATAAACTTTCTAAGTTTCAAACTTATTTGTTCAAGTTATGAATAAATAAAAATGTTCTTAATTACATCAACTTAATTTTGCTTGCAATTTGAACTCAAAATTCATTGTTGATGGGTTTAAAACAAAATTCAAGTTGTTATAACTTAACAAACTTGGCTTGATAATTTGATTTTGTCAACGTTGACTTCACAATTTTAAGTTCCCTCTCGCCACACAACATGCCTGGACAAGTTCGACAGTGGGTTAGCAGGATGAAAAATCTTGATACAAGCAACATTTCATGGCGAGTAAAATTTATTTCTAATAGTTCTAGTGGGGTACGGACACCACATCAGCATGGTTAGTGTTGATCACAGCATAAAGGGAGTGGGCTCTTTGAAGAATTTAACAATGATGATGGTGGTGTCGCAATGAATCATGGGAGTTTGGGATGGGATATTCAAGATTTAAACACTGATTTCATGATTTATTTAAATGTTCTGATGTTAATAGTGTTATTGATAGTTGTGTTTGGTTGTGTTCTTGTTGTTCAGTTAATCTAAATAGTTTAGTTACTTTTCAGGTCAAACCTGGAATGAGAAGTATTGAGCATTTAATCTGGTCCTGCTACTACTCTGGCTCTAATTTGACGGTGCAACTTGGCGATGATCACCAGCAGAGGCAGCGCATTCCTATTTTCGACAGGTGCAGAAGAGGGTTTCTGGCCGGTCTGCTGCACTTTCGCCGAGATGGGCGTGGCGGCGCACCAGGGGGAGGGGTCGACAGAATCAGCTGGGCGCAGTGAGAGTTTAGTGCAGAAGGTGTGAGCAGGCTGGGGAGGAGGATCTGATGATAATTTGTCTAAGAAAACCTCAGAGGCAGGGTTTCAGCTTCAGTGTCATGAAAGACACACAAAATCACTCATGAAGCACATAATTGTTTTTATTATCTTCTTTAACACTAGAACATCCGAGACGGTCTGACAGACCGTTTGGGTTTTTAGAATTCAAATAAATCTGTTAAAATAATTCCCCTGTCCTCGAATTCTTCGAATTTTCCTAAATATGTGTCTTGTATTTTTTCTGAAGCAAATAAGGTCCTAACAATGACACACATAATATTACAAAGCATTTATACCTCGAGAGGCCAACAGCGTCTCACAGACTGCTGATAAAAAAGACGCACTTCCCGGGGCTTTTTTTTTTTCTGCTATTGATTTGTTTTGGTTCATGCATGCATCTGAACAGGGAGCTAGCTCTGACAGCAGACAATCAGACAGATGGCCAAAAATATCAACCAAATCCCAAAAGAAAGACAATAAAAACAGACATAAATAAGAGATATAAGGTGGAAGAAGCTTTAGCAAAGATACAGGGGGTCAGTGAGGGGGAATCGGATGGCGGAGACATGTCGGACATCAGCGATCTTGACTGGAGTGAAGAGGAGGAACGTTCTGAATCAGAGTCAGAACAGCCATGGGCCAAACAGCGAAAAAAATGTAATCCTGCCCCAAAAATGCCGGATCGACCTCCAGCTGCTGTACAGTCCAGCAGAACCTGCAGTGGCGCATGGAAGCGCTCACGCGTCACCTCCAGGTATGGAGAATTACTGTAGGCTACTGTCAGTTTACAACTAAATAATAATAACATAAAATGGTGTAAAAAAAATAAAAATAAACTAATGTAATAAATCTCAACACAACAGTGAAAACGGTATTGACAGCAGGGGCACTGGCCCAGCGTCTCCAGGTGCCAATTACAGATTCAGGTAAAATATTATATCCTCCATCAAAGTACAGCAAACCATGTATTTTTCGTTTCCAAAAATTAATTTTAGAACGAACATATTTTCTGAATTTGTCCTGTCGAGCCTGCAGTCCCAGAATCAAATGAGCAGGGTAAGGACGGGACCGTGTGGGAAGGTGTCCGTCCTGGTGCGCAACCGGGGAGACTTATTTTACTCATTTTAATATGTTCTTGATTATTATTGACGGTTAATAATACAACTATTTTGTGTGTGTTGGCGTGTGTGTGCGTGTGTATCAGGGAAACGAGTGCTCGGAGTGTGAGTGAGAGGTACGCTGCGCAAATGTGCACTGTAAAAAGTTCAATAAATTTTAAAACCTGATTTGAGGCATTAATAGAGCAGACATGAGGCATTAAAAGTTTTGCTGATCCTCTTGACTTAATATTTTGTTTCTTTATCTTAATTTCTAATGCATAAGATTACAGAAAAGCAACCTGTTGGTGTGCTCCTGCACAAAAACACTGCATATGTATGACGGTCTGACTGACCGTAGCGGCCTTTGGAGGGGGGGTAAGAATGCTGGCAACACGTGAAGCAGAGCAGAGGACGGAGCAGATTGCAGATGTCGCCACCATTCTCTCATAATTGATTATCCTTCGTCTGGGATGGCCGGAATGCCATGTGTGTGATAGGAATTATAGAGAATCATTTCAGAGGACATTGATCTGGATGACAGCAGAACCAGCAGTCCTAAACTCACCCAGCTCCGCTGTGCAGCTGAGTGATAGGCGCGCAGACACCTGTAATTCTTTGTGCTTTCCCAAATGTATCTTTAGGAGTTATGATGCACACAAATAAAAACAGATTTTCCCTTTCCATACAAAGTCTTTATGTAGCCTCTAAATGCAGGGTGTCTGCATTGTTATTTCATTTGTCTGGCTCCCCAAGCTCTTCAAGAGATTATTTATTTCAAAATACAGTCATATACATTGTTGCTCCACTATGGTTTAGTATTGAGGCCAGGAAATAAATTGTATTTCATCATGTTAATATAGCAGTGTCCTTTGGTGCAGTGCATTTGAAATAAAGGAGAGGTGTTCATTTGATTGGTCAAATTATGCTCAGCTGGGTTAAACCCACTTTCTCTCCTCCCTCTTGCGCCACCTGCACCGGTGGGCGGGATGGAGGCGTGACTGCGCCTGGTTCACGAAAATGGGACAATTTTCTGGACACGCCCCGTTGACTTTATCCGCCGACGGCGCACTTTACGCTCGGCAGACAGCGGTCGGACTCGGTGGACAGCGGTCGGACTCGGTGGAGTCTACGAAGTTAGAGCCTATAGAGTTCAACAGAACAGTTGCCATTTGCCTCTGGGGTTATTAAACACCTGAGACTGCCTGTGCAGAATCACTCCACATTGGCTATGACAGCATTGTATTCCCAAATAATCACAATATTAAGATTAATCAAAAACTGACCATTTTAACTACTTAAAAGTGGGCAGCCAATTTATTTGAGCAATCAACATAAAAATCTTGCATTTATTAAGTAAGCAGTATTTAAAATGATCTTTGACTGGTGACAAAAAATGAATTCACCCAAAGCAATATAGTTTGTTGGTTCAATGAAATTTCTAATGAGGTTGCCATAACTTAAAAAGACTAATGCAAACTGTTGAGTTGATTTTTTTTTACATCTTGAATATCTCATCCCAAACTCCCATGATTCATTGTGACACTACCATCATCATTGTTAAATTCTTCAAAGAGCCCACTCCCTTTATGCTGTGATCAACACTGACCATGCCGATGTGGTGTCCGTACCCCACCAGAACTATTAGAAATAAATTTTATTTGCCATGAAATGTTGCTTGTATCAAGGTTTTTCATCCTGCTAACCCACTGTCGAACTTGTCCAGGCATGTTGTGTGGCGAGAGGGAACTTAAAATTGTGAAGTCAACGTTGACAAAATCAAATTATCAAGCCAAGTTTGTTAAGTTATAACAACTTGAATTTTGTTTTAAACCCATCAACAATGAATTTTGAGTTCAAATTGCAAGCAAAATTAAGTTGATGTAATTAAGAACATTTTTATTTATTCATAACTTGAACAAATAAGTTTGAAACTTAGAAAGTTTATCAAAATCAACTAATTACAATTTTTTACTTGGATCCATGTATTAAATCAAGTGGTGTTAGAAGCTTCTCTGAATTACTTTTTAGAGTGTACACTGTGAGGATGACACATTGTATTTGTCTTTATTTTTTATGTTTGCTGGTGAAGTAATCTAAAAGTAACTAAAAGTAATCTGGTACGTTACTTTTTAATTGAAGTAATTAGAGTAAGTTACTGATTACATTTTTTGACAAGTAACTTGTAATTGTACCGGATCACAATTTAAAAGTAACCCTCCCAACCCTGTGTAGAGAGTAATGAAGATTCACTTTTCCAAGAATTCCAGGGCGAAAAATACAATCTGGAGACTGAAAACGTGAATTCTAAATAAGTCAGTCAATGACCGACTCAAAAAGAGAAAAACTACACGAATGTAATAACAAAAACAGTTGCAAGAAACCAATCACTGCATGAAGCTCATGTCTGAACCTGCAAGATGAGTCACTGCCGGCCTGGAGCCATCAGAGTAGTCTGGATGGGAAAATGAGCATTTCTGCAAGTTTTTATTGTTTGAGATGTGTTGCGCACTTCTTTTACACATTTTAATTTTTTTTCTCCACAGATCTACAGCAGAAGGTAAGAAGTTAACTCCTGTATTAATTTCTTACGTTAATATAGAAACAGTGAACTCCTAGATGCTTTGATTTCCAAAACCTGTGCATGCAGACTTTCTGATGAAATTTCTTCACACAAGTTCCTGAACTAATCTAGACCTTTGTAATGAATAATTTCTGAGATTATGTACATGTGAGAGACAGGAACTTAACAGTAGTGAAAGGCAAAAATAGGGTTTATGAATACAAATCCCTTCCATGTTTGGGTCTTATTTCCTTGTAAATGGTGCCAGTGATTAATCTTTTTTTTTCTGGTTTCAATGCTTATTTTGTAAAGTATTTACACCTGCAGCAACATATTAAAATGATAGATCAATCCTCGCGTCTCCTTCACCTCTTAGTCCATATGGTGTTGTGGGACCGCAGGTATTTTTGAAGACCTCATTGCTTTGAAGTGCCAGTGCCTTTATATATTTTAATTAGAATTGTTGTATTTATGAATGTTATTTCAATGAATAATAAAAAAAAATCTGATTGTGTTCTTTAGAATCAAATCTGTTGCTCCGGTAAGGTTTACAATTCCACGCCAGGATTCGAATGCTTTGGTGAGCTCTACTATAACGCCTCTGAGCAGCAGTGCTGCGCAGGGCGTCCAGTGTCCCGGTCAGGGCAGAGTCACGGCGAGAGCAACGAAGGTCTTGTGCATCCTTTGATGAGCTTCAAGCGTTTTCTTTCATGTAATGTGTGTGACATAAGTGTGTTTCTTTTTCAGAATGGAAGCTTCTGTCCATTAACAGTCTGAATGAAACACATCTTTGCAATGAAAGTGAGTTTTTATTTTATCAGTCTAAAGTTTCTTGAAGAAATCTTGATCCCATGCTGACAATGCTTAAAACCTTTTCTTTCATGTTTTCTTTCATGTAATGTGTGTGACATAAGTGTTTCTTTTTCAGAATGGAAGCTTCTGTCCGTTAACAGTCTGAATGAAACACATCTTTGCAACGAAAGTGAGTTTTTATTTTATCAGTCTAAAGTTTCTTGAAGAAATCTTGATTCCATGCTGACAGTGCTTAAAACCTAACAATACTCCATGACACCACCTTGTGGAGGTTTGGAAAATCTTTCTGTTTGGGGGATATTGCATCACTGCAGCATTGATTGAAATGCAGTAAACCGTGGAGTACAGTGAAACAGTTTCATCAAGCAAGGAGAGATCAGTCATCACAAAGTGGGGACATGAGTCATGCTAGCGTGGAAGTTGTACAAACAGAAACCTCTCTCCCTGATGATTTGCAAGTTTGCTGGATGATGCAACATCTTCAGAAATAAAAATCACAGCACTGCAAATTGTGTCATCTTTAGGGCAGACTAGTTCATAAAATCTAAGTCTCTGGATGTGCAGGGACTGTCTTGGCTGACACCTCTATGCAACATCGTGTGGCGGTCGGGGACGGTGCCTCTGGATTGGCAGACTGGGGTGGTGGTCCCCCTGTTTAAAAAGGGGGACCGGAGGGTGTGCTCCAACTATAGGGGATCACACTCCTCAGCCTCCCTGGGAAAGTCTATTCCAGGGTGCTGGAGAGGAGGAGTCGACCGATAGCCGAACCTTGGATTCAGGAGGAACAATGCGGTTTTCGTCCTGGTCGCGGAACAGTGGACCAGCTCTACACCCTCCATAGGGTGCTCGAGGGTTCGTGGGCGTTTGCCCAACCAGTCCACATGTGTTTTGTGGACTTGGAGAAGGCGTTCGACCGCGTTCCTCGTGGTGTCTTGTGGGGGGTGCTCCAGGAATACGGAGTCCGGGGCTCCTTGTTAAGGGCCGTCCGGTCTCTAGATGACCGGAATAGGAGTCTGGTCCGCATTGCCGGCAGTAAGTCAGACCTGTTCCCGGTGCATATTGGACTCCGGCAGGGTTGCCCTTTGTCACCGGTTCTGTTTATAATCTTTATGGAAAGAATTTCTAGGTGCAGCCAGGGGCCGGAGGGGGTCCGGTTCGGGGACCACAGGATTTCATCTCTGCTTTTTGCAGATGATGTTGTCGTGCTGGCTTCATTGAACCCGGACCTACAGCATGCACTGGGGTGGTTCACAGCCGAGTGTGAAGCGACAGGGATGAGGATCAGCACCTTCAAATCCAAGGCCATGGTCCTCGACCGGAAGAAGGTGGCTTGCCCTCTCCAGGTCGGTGGAGAGACTCTGGCCCAAGTGGAGGAGTTTAAGTATCTTGGGGTCTTGTTCACGAGTGAGGGACGGATGGAGCGTGAGATTGACAGGCGGATCGGTGCGGCGTCTGCAGTGATGCAGTCGTTGTATCGGTCCGTTGTGGTGAAGAGGGAACTGAGCCGAAAGGCGAAGCTCTCGATTTACCGGTCAATCTACGTTCCCACCCTCACCTATGGTCATGAGCTTTGGGTCATGACCGAAAGGACAAGATCCCGGATACAAGCGGCTGAAATGAGTTTCCTCTGTAGGGTGGCTGGGCGCTCCCTTAGAGATAGGGTGAGGAGCTCAGTGACCAGGGAGGAGCTCCGAGTAGAGCCACTACTCCACATCGAGAGGGGCCAGCTGAGGTGGCTCGGGCATCTGGTTAGGATGCCTCCTGGACGCCTCCCTGGGGAGGTGTTCCGGGCATGTCCCACTGGGAGGAGACCCCGGGGAAGACCCAGGACACGCTGGAGAGACGATGGGCCCGAACTTGGTAGACTACGCCGAATCCGCCGGCTGTCAGCGGAGCGCAAAGTGCGCCGTCGGCGGATAAAGTCAACGGGGCGTGTCCAGAAAATTGTCCTAATTTCGTGAACCAGGCGCAGTCACGCCTCCATCCCGCCCACCGGCGCAGGTGGCGCAAGAGAGAGGAGAGAAAGTGGGTTTCACCCAGCTGAGCGCAATTTGACCAATCAAATGAACACCTCTCCTTTTTTTCAAAGAAGGACACTGCTACATTAACATGATGAAATAAATTTTATTTCCTGACCTCAATACTAAACCATAGTGAAGCAACAATGTATATGACTGCATTTTGAAATAAATAATCTCTTGTAGAGCTTGGGGAGCCAGACAAATGAAATAAAAATGCAGACACCCTGCATTTAGCGGCTACATACAGACTTTGTAGGGAAAGGGAAAATCTGTTTTTATTTGTGTGCATCATAACTCTTAAAGATACATTTGGGAAAGCACAAAGAATTACAGGTACCAATCACTCAGCGCAGCTGCACAGCGGAGCTGGGTGAGTCTACTTAGGACTGCTGGTTCAGTTGTCATCAGATCGATGTCCTCTGAAATGATTCCCTATAATTCCTATCACACACATGGCATTCCGGCCATCCCAGACGAAGGATAATCATTTATGAGAGAATGGTGGCGACATCTGCTATCTGCTCCGTCCTCCGCTCTGCTTCACGTGCTGCCAGCATTCTTACCCCCCTCCAAAGGCCGCTATGGTCAGCCAGACTGTCATATGCAGTGTTTTTGCGCAGGAGCACACCAACAGGTTGCTTTTCTGTAATCTAATGCATTAGAAATTAAGGTAAAGAAACAAAATATTAAATTAAGTGGATCAGCAAAACTTCTGCCTCATATCTGCTTTATTAATGCCTCAAATCAGGTTTTAAAATGTATTGAACTTTTTACAGTGCGCATTTGCGCAGCGTACCTCTCACTCACACTCCGCGCGCTCGTTTCCCTGATACACACACACACACACACACGCCAACACACACAAAATAGTTGTATTATTAACTGTCAATTATAATCAAGAACATATTAAAATTAGTAAAATAAGTCTCCCCGGTTGCGCACCAGGACGGACACCTTCCCACACCGACCCGTCCTCACCCTGCTCATTTTATTCTGGGACTGCAGGCTCAACAGGACAAAGGTATTTATTCAGAAAATATGTTCGTTCTAAAATTAATTTTTGGAAACGAAAAATACATGGTTTGCTGTACTTTAATGGAGGATATAATATTTTACCTGAATCTGTAACTTGCACATCTGGAGACGCTGCAGTGCCCCTGCTGTCAATACCGTGTTCACTGTTGTGCTCAGATTGATTACATTAGTTTAAATAATAATAATAATAATAATAATAATAATTTTACACCATTTTATGTTATTATTATTTAGTTGTAAACTGACAGCAGCTTACAGTAATTCTCTACCTGGAGGTGACGCGTGAGCGCTTCATGCGCCACTGCAGGTTCTACGCTGGACTGTACAGCAGCTGGAGGTCGGTCGGGTATTTTTGGGGCAGCAGCATTATATTTGTTTCGCTGTTTGGCCCGCGACTGTTCTGACTCTGATTCAGAACATTCCTCCTCTTCACTCCAGTCAAGATCGCTGATGTCCGACACGTCTCCGCCATCCGATTCCCCCTCACTGACCTCCTGTATCATTGCTAAAGCTTCTTCCACCTTATATCTCTTATTTATGCCTGTTTTTACTATCTTTCTTTTGGGATTTGCTTGATATTTTTGGCCATCTGTCTGATTGTCTGCTGTCAGAGCTAGCCCCCTGTTCAGATGCGCGCATGAACCAAAACAAATCAATCACAGAAGAAAAAAAAAGCCCCGTGAAGTGCGTCTTTTTAATCAGTCTAATAATAATAATAATAACAATAATAATAATAATAATAATAATAATGATAATAATAAATAAATAAATAAATAAAATAATTAGTCTCACAGACCACTGTTGGCCTTTGGAGGTATAAATGCTCTGTAATATTATCTGTGTTATTGTTAGGACCTTATTTGCTTCAGAAAAACATACAAGACACATATTTAGGAAAAGTCAAAGAACTCGAGGACAGGGGAATTATTTTTAACAGATTTATTTGAATTCTAAAAACCCAAATGGTCTGTCAGATCGTCTTGGATGTTCTAGTGCTAAAGAAGATAATAAAAACAATTATGTGGTTCATGAGTGATTTTGTGTATCTTTCATGACACTGACAAGCTGAAACCCTGCCTCTGAGGTTTTCTCAGACAAATTATCATCAGATCCTCCTCCCCAGCCTGCTCACACCTTCCGCAATAAACTCTCACTGCGCCCAGCTGATTCTGTCGAGCCCTCCCCCTGGTGCACCGCCACGCCCATCTCGGCACAAGTGCAGCAGACCGGCCAGACACCCTCTTCTGCGCCTGTCGAAAATAGGAATGCGCTGCCTCCGCCGCTGATCATCGCCAAGTTGCGCCGTCAAATTAGAGCCTTATGTCTCTCGGCTGGCCTGGGAACGCCTTGGGATCCTCCCAGAGGAGCTGGAGGAAGTGTCTGGGGACAGGGAAGTCTGGGCATCCCTGCTGAGACTGCTGCCCCTGCAACCTGGCCCGATAAGCGGTAGAAAATGGATGGATGGATGGATGGATAGTTCATAAAATCAAGTTTATTTAAGAGGGATATCTTAAATTTTCTGTAGATGCAAAAGACTGATTAAATTGTTTTGTGTAAAGGGAAACAGCTTTTAATTAAAATGTGCTGTTTTCATTGTGCTTATGTCAATGCTCAGTGTACACCGGGACCCTGAAAAGTGTGTTTCCATGCGGCATCGTGTTCATTCGCGTGCTGAAGATCCACGGAACAAATGCCTCCGTCACTCCGCTTTCCCACTACGTCCTGGATTCACCTGGTGGCTGCGGTCTCCCTCAGCTGATCCCCGGGAAGCAGTACCTGTTTGATGAACACCACGCCTTTGTTGACTTCAACCATGACGACGTTCACCACTCACTGTTTTCCATTTTTTCAAAATGTTGCGTAAATGCTTGATTTGATTGGGTCAAACTTTACTCATAGTTTGGTTTTATTCCTTCACTGATTTATACACACATATATTTTCAATAAGGCATTTCCTTTTTTTTTTTCTTTCTTTTATTTTAATCACATGTATTCAAGTTTTATCCAGTCTTTGCTTTGTGAAACTTACAACGAGCAGCTGTGGCTCGGTTTGTAGAGCGAGTCATCTCTCAGTTGGAAGGTTGCAGCTTGGATTCCCGATCTGTACATTGACCTTGAGCAAGACACTGAATCCCAAATTGCTCCCAATGGCTGGACCGCGCACCCTGCATGGTCGATGCTTCCATTGGTGCACATGAATGGGATCGATAATGTAAAGCCTTTTGAGGTTGCTCAAGCGGCTGAAAAGTGCTCTATAAATTGAATCTGTTTACCACTGACTAAACATGGGTCTGAACTGAAATTGGCCAGTGTAATATGCTAGTAGTTATCTGCCCTCATTCTTGCCAATTCCTGCCTCTTCTGCAGGGGGAAATATAAAATAGGAATATGTTAACAACTATGAACTAGTAAGGAAAGTGGGATGCGTAAAGTACTGTAACTTAAGTAATACCACAGTGTTCTTGATATTGAACTGGAACATTTCTTTAATGAGCTTAAGAGATGTGACCTGAAATCTTGTATGCCCATTTTCCTAACGTGCCACAAAGCTACTGATGAAAGTGTGTTATTGCTGAAACCTTACTGGAAACACTATTCATTTCTTCAACACTACCCACAGGAGTGGTTGTATATGGCAGCATGTTCTCCTGTAGAATACGCTACCTGCCAGCATTGATGTCTAAAATCTGTGAAAAACAGAAAGCTATGAATAATCTGTCTCTTCTGCAAGCGAGGGTTTGATCAAAACTTTACTGATTTTAATTTATTGTCGATATTACTTTGTTTAAATAAGCTGTTGCCTGTCACATCCTGGAGCTTTATTATGTACGAGTCAATATCCTATGGAGTCTACTATTTCTGTTTACTGTAAAATGTAATTTAATTAAATGTAGACTTTTTTTATAAGATCCTCGTACCTCATATTTAAACAAAGACAAATTATAATCCTGTCCAAAAATCTGCATTTAAAACTTGAACATATGTTTTGTTGACCTGGCTCTCTCAAGATCGACTTGACCTTTATGTGACCCCTGAAGTGAAATGAGTTTGACACCCCTGCTTCACAGAATCCCACTAAGGTGACACGGGACTGTATCCACAACGTTCATTTGCTTCTGCTCTTTGTTTCTCCTACATGAATTCTGCAACAACAATTGGCATGATGTTCAACATTGTTATTCTTCCATTCTAATCTCACTTCCAGTTTAGCAGAGGTTCTCATCTGGAAGTAAAACTTGCTAACGTGTACAAGACAGACCACACAGGGAGTCTCATGGAATAGACACAGCCATGCTTCAGGAGTGGACTTTAAAAGGGACTTTAAATGTTTGATGGAAGGGGGTACATTCAGCGAATTAACGAAAGAATGCAGTTGCCGCATTTTGCCTTCCTTTAACCAGCATTTATCACTACAATATAATATTCAGTATGATATGAGTATAATATATATATAGTTGCATGTTACAATCTGCTTTATTGAGACTTGAAAAGGAGCGTGAATTTTCATAATGAGGGAATTTTACCTTTTATACTGAAAGAAGTGCTCAATAAAAAGATTGTACATGGGGAGGAGTTTCTCCTTCATGCTGTCATTGTGCAAATATATACAGTGCCACAAGGACATAGGAATTCAGGACAATATCAGCAGAATGTCATTAAACACACTCACATGTATTTAGTGTTTTCACACTGAAATACATTTACTAACAACAACAAAATAAAGTGTCACCCAGTGTGACAACAGCAAAGATCTAGATCTCGAGCCAATAATATGCCAGGATTAAATTGAACATGTCTACAGTTATCATTACCATAATTATTATCATTATCGTTTCTCCAAGCTGTGAAACTGCCAAAGTAAATAAAGAGGCTTGTAATGGCAATCATGTTCAAAGAGTATTGGATGAGTCAGAAATGGAGGCGTTGGCAGAAATCTGAAATACTTGAAAAGGACTGAAGTTGAAAAGTGTCAGCTGTTGTTAACTGATCTGTGATCTGTGTTTGGGATAGTTTTGTTCTGTGTCAAACAGCCCTGATGTGAAATATATTTTAAAAAATCTGCGATTATAGAAAATTTCCTATCGCAGCGTAAACTATTGAACATACTTGGCAAGATATCGTCGGCTTTCAGGGACGTAAATCGTCGACTGTTAAAGTTCTTCTCAGATCATTTGGCTGTAACACTTACAAGGAGGTGGTGCTAATATTTTGTTTTTGAAGTGTGACATTTTTCAGATATGTGTTTTGAGCTTGCACAATGAAAATAAACATTTATTTCTATTCTATTAATGTCTAACAGTTTGGTTTCTGAACTCACGTGTTTTTTTTACCTGGATTGGACTGCCCACTGGGTTTTTCACTCAGTAAAAATCGAGGAAAGATTTGAAGAGAGTGAGGTGGGGGTGGAGTACACACGCTTGACTCATAAAAGAAGAGTAAAGGTGGATTATTGAGCTGGTGATGAGCAGTGACTGGACACAGAAATCATAAAGGTTTCCCCTGTACTGCTGAGAAATGAATTAAAGCTCGACACACCTTTGGGTGAGAACTGTGTTGTTTCGTAGAAAGTGTCTGGTTCATACTCAGGGGATGAGATGAAACCACCTGCCCATCTGAGAAATGGCCGAGAGAAAAATTACCTGGACTAACATTTGTCTCTGCTCTACGAATTGTTTACTGATGGTATCAACAGTGCAAATATTATTTCTCCAGTTGGGTCTATTTAACACACTGAATCGCTGCACAGACTACAAAGCAGACAGACAGTCTGCAGCTTTGTTGAGACAATGGGGAGAAGCCTGCCGTGCTGCTGTCCATCCCTGATCCCCAGCAGGGAGACCGCTCACTTCTACCTGCTCGGCGTCCTCATTGCTCTTTACATGCTGGCTGGTGCGGCCATTTTCTCCTCACTGGAGAGACCGGCAGAGATCCGGGCCCACAGGCTCTGGGAACGCAGGCTGAAGAAGTTCAGCCATGACTATAACGTGAGCTGTGAAGAGCTGAAATCACTGCTGCTCTACTACGAGGAGGCCCGGACCGCAGGTATCCGGACAAACCGGGGCAGAGCCTTGTGGGACGTCCCGGGTGCTTTCTACTTTGTGGGAACTGTCGTCTCTACTATTGGTAAGTCAATGGAGAAAGTCATCCGGTCGGTCCAGGAGCAGTAACTGTAATAGCTGATATTACAAAAAAATCTTGAAAGTGGTTGAAATTTAAACAGAAGCAAACTTTGCATTGTATTTCTGTCATATTTCTATTTAGAAAATAATTTAGCTGAGAATCATGAAAGCATTTGAATATTATGCAGGATAACTTGGGCCCTTTACAGTTTGCATGTAGATCAAACGGGTGCTTCAGTGCTTTGACTTCCCACGTCTCACCTATTGTGATGTACGATGAAACAAACACCTTTTTCTTTGTTGTCCACAATAAACTGTGCTATGAAGCCAGTTTGATGCTGTGTGCTAAAAAAATCAACCACAACATCAGAGAACTTTTTCAGGAAGTTTTACGATGTCGTGTTGACAACTCAGATCATGAATTTGTTTCAGTTGAAACTGTTTTGGCACACACAGGAGATGAGTGGTTTGCACGAAAACATCCAAAAATGCACGCTCGAGTGGAACTGTTTACCCAGAATTACCCATAGAATGCAATGAGTTTGTCTGGACTGTTTCTCCATGTTTGACTTGAGGTCGACTTGCGTGACCTGCTCAGGGTGGACACCGCACTCATACGTCGTCGGCTGGGATTAACTCAAACATGCAGAAACCCCAAGTTGACTTAGGTGTTTCTGGAAGATTTATGGGAATCTGTTTTTACCTTTATTTGTGCCTGTTGAAACAAGCAAACAGTAACAGAATGAGGCAATGAACTTTACAGACTCAGAAAGAAGGGTCACTCCGTCTGAGCTGATCTGTGTCATCTCTGACCATCAAAGTGAGGATGCTTGAGAGCCAGTGGAGACGGTTTGGATATGTTATAGTAGAGGATATATTGACAATGGAGGTATAGGAGATGGATAATAATAAAAAGACTGATGGATGTGATGAAGGAGAACATGGAGAGAGCTGGTGGACCAGCAGAGGAGGCCGATGACAGTGAGTGTGGGATGGAGGCAGCTGATGATCTGTGGCCACCCAAGAAGGAAGCAGCTGAAAGATGAAGCTGGTTTATTATTGTGTTTTTTGTTTTACACAGCTGGCTGTGAACTAAAAAACCCATTACGGTAAATAAAGTCTCTCAAAACTTGAACTCGACACCCTGACTGAATGAATCTGACTGCTACTGCAGACGTGACATGAAACGGAATGATTTCGAATAAGTTAAATTAGAGGGCTACTGTTCCGCCTTTCCAGTTGAAGAAAGCGTCCAGCCACAGCTATTTTTAGCCATGAGACACCATCAAACTCCAACTGACCAAAACAAGACCTGTACCTGTCCAGAAACCAGGAAGCGGACAGGCAACATCCCTGCAGACCCCTCACACCCCGAACACAAACACTTCAAACTCCGTGTATCCAGCAGGCGGTACGGAGCACTGCACGCCAAAAGCAGCAGAAACAGAGCCAGTTTCCTCCCCCAGGCCGTTGCCCTGATAAACTCTCTCCGTAAACAGAGTCTCAGGATCCACTGCAAAAAGTAATTGCTTAAAAATACTGAACTACCTCAATAACCCTGCCTGTTGCACGTCAATGTAAATTCTGTGCTCAAGATATCAGTGTAAATATTGTCTCCTGCTGTTTCCTTATATATATATTTATATATATATACATACATATATATATATATGCTCATACTATTACAAATATTGGGACTTCCTGTTTTTCAGAATGTTTGTAGTTATTTATATTTCGCTTCTATTCTGTTGCTGTTGTTTCTATATTTTTTTCCTTCACGTAGAGAGTGAACAAAAGCCGGACTCAAATTCCACGAAATTCATGAACAAAATTGGCCATTAAAGCTGATTCTGATTCTGATAATTATAGAACGTAGGAGTCTGCATTGGTTTGAGGTTCAGGAGAGCGTCACCACGTCGGCTGCACCTACAGAAGACAAACAGAAGAGACCCACCTCATCTCTGCTCGAAATCACTTTACAGCCCTGCTGTTTTCTCCTCTATCTTTGAAGACTCTGTCACTGTGGAAACTACGGGCCGGGCTGCTGACAGTCTGGATCAATTTCCGTTCTACAACAACCTTTGTATCTCCTGACCGCAGTCATTTAGAGATGCAATAACATTTAAGGGATATGCAGAATACAGGAAAATTCTTAGGACTTTGAGTTGTGTTCCTTTGCTAATATGCAGTTTTCCCACCCTGCTTTACAGGATGGCTTCCTAAATTAAGAGAGTTATTTAATTTTTTTCTGAGGCCTATTTGTTGACTGTACTTGGTTAATGATGCAAGTTTTTTTGTTAAAACCAATAAACTCTGGTTTTAGTTTTTCACTTTGTTTTGGAGTGGAAAGAAAGCCTGTGGTGTCGCACATCATAAACGCTGCTTTCCCAAATCCAGATACCTTGTGCGACCACACCGCAGCTGACGTCAGTAAGTCCAAAATGTCAAAAGAGAAGACTGTGAACTCAAGCAACAGGAACAGAGAGACCACCAAAAAATGTTTGCTTGTTTTTGTTTTTTCATGTATATATATTTATTTTCATTTAATTTGGAAGCGCAGTGAAAGATCATCTGGATGAGGCAGCAGGAGATCAGAGAACATGGGTGCAACACAGGGAAGGAAAGGCTATGCTCAATGAGAGGAGCATTGTCCTGTCATTAAAGTGAGATCAGAAATAACAAGTGTGGAGAAAAAAAACACTTTATTGCTAAGATTCAAAACACCTTCCATATTTAACTTTTTAAGAGGTTTGATTCGTCACGGCTCAAAGCTTTCAGCAGGAAGGATGGTCAGCATGTCATCGACATGAATAGATTCCCTTTCTTCAACCAAGGATGTGTTGACTAATCCTGTCATTATGTTTATAAATGAACAAAAGGAGGAACAAAGAGGAAATCATCTCTCACAGTTACCTCAAAGATCTGCAAAGGTTAATCATCATGTCAAGAATGGAGGAAGTGGCTGCTTGTTGTTTACTCACAGGGAATTAATGACTATTTCAACGTTGTACATGTTTCATTCATAAGAAATAGATACAGTTTTCTTTCAGTTGTCTTGAGAAACTGTACCAGATGTCATCCAAAGCAAAACTATATTTTGCGTGAAGTAAAGCTTAATTCATGAATTGCTTTTGTATCTTAAAGCAGTAGGTGTTAAAGAGTCGGGTGAAGGAAAAAAAGCTGTGAAGGAGTGAGGATCAGTGTGATGCCTTTTCCCACCGTTATGTCACTCTGATTGATTCTTGTGACTAACAGTGCTAATTTCAGAACCTGAATGAATAGTTCCCTTTTTCCAGTGATGATATGACATGATATGAGTTTGTACTCACTGACGTCTCTTTCCACATGATCCTCACAGGATTCGGAGTGACGGCGCCGTCCACCATGCTGGGGAAGGTCTTGCTGGTGTTCTACGGATTGCTGGGCTGTTCAGCTACAATGCTCTTTTTCAACCTGTTCCTTGAGAGAGTCATCACGCTACTCGGCCTCCTGATACTCTGGTGCTACGCAAAAAGAAGAAGACTCTGTCGGCCAAAAGGCAGAAACAGTGAAAGTAACAGAAATGAGGACTGGAAACCGTCAGTCTATCTGATCACATTGTTACTTTTTCTTGCTGCTATGCTGGTTACGTGCAGCGCTGCCTCTCTCTATTCGGTGATGGAAGGGTGGACATACTTGGAGTCACTGTATTTCTGCTTTGTGGCGTTCAGCACTGTGGGCTTTGGGGACTTTGTAAGCAGTCAGAGAAAACATCATGAGAAGACTTGGGCATATCAGGTTGCCAACTGTCTTCTTATGCTTCTGGGAGTGTGTTGCACTTACTCCCTCTTTAATGCCATCTCTGTGATTATGAAACAAGGTCTGAACTGGATCCTGACGATGCTGACTTGGATGTATAACTGTGTGCAACGCCACAGGCTACAATCCAGATCTTTGCTCAAACTTTGTTTCTCTTACCGTGAGCCGTCAGTTCGTCCTCTTGAAGATGAAACTCTGCACAGACAGCAAGAGCAAGCAGCGCCCTGCTCAGGCCCAAGCATGCTGTGGCGATCGTGTGTTCCCAGTGCTCTTGGTAAATGCTTCTGTGATGAAGCTAAAGTCGAAACAGTATGCCACAACAGCAAAGATGAAGGAGATTATGGAATACAAGAACAGAAAGGTGATCCATGTGAGGGGAAGTCAGATTATGCTCAACCACTTCCTGGCAGGCTGAGTTAAAGTATCACTGGTATCAGCAGTGATGGACAGTAGCGAAGTACAAGTAGCGGGGCTAGTCGCTTTAGTTACATTTTTCAGTCGCGAGGCGGTAGCGCCGCTCCATTTGAGTCAAGTAGCTCTTTCTGTAACGAAGCTATTTTTAGAGCCAGTAGCGACGGAAGCTACACGTTACTGTACTGTCTTGCCGAGCGTCCAGAAGAAGTCGGCTGTTTTGTGTGTGGGGAAAAAAAATCTACGGTGATTGGTTGGTTTGCATATGACGACTCACAGTTGTGTAAGGTTCCCTAATCAGAGGCAAAATAAGGCGGGTCATGCCACTCCAACCAGGAAGCAGAGTCCTACACTCATATTACCAAACGCACATGTGAAATGACGACGAGTGAAGACAAAACAAGCAAAAGGGACGGAAGAACAATATGGATAATGGCAGAAGCAGAAAGCACTTGTCCCTCTGCTGACAGGAGGCTTGTTGAATTGTTTGCAGTTTGTTTTTTAAAAAGTACGCCGGCCCGAAACATCTCCAGATGCATTTACCTAATGTGGAGACGCATTTCGCAGATTCCAAGGACACATTATGTACCGTTAGAAAGCTTAAATTCTCATGAATCCGTCAGTATAAACCACTTTCAGATGCGATTACCACAGCGGGTAATATAAACACATTTTTCCAACAAACAGCAAATAAAGTAAACAGCGCAACTCACCTTTGGAGGCTCATAACTGATCACAGATGATCCATAATCCAGATAATCCAGCAAAAACTGCCGCAGTCCAAACGTATGCATCCAGACAAAGCTAGAAAGTACAGCATTTTGTCCAAAACATGTCTTGAAATAAGCAAATAATCCAGAATTAGACGCGCCACCACGCGCGCACGCGGCGCGTTTCTCCGCGTGCGTGTCCTATAATAATCCATACTTTTATCAGAAAGTCGCGCTGACCTATCCAATATGGCGACTGAACGGTTTCCGTTGCTTATTCGTCACATTTCAACCAATCAAGTGACTCATCGCTGCCTCCGAGGACTAACCAGCCAATCGTTGCCGAAACTGATGGACCCACGTCATCTCTCGTCGTCGCGCTTCGTCGATGAATTCTGAGCCAATCACGTCGGAGGAAACGTTTGACTGACAGGGCTGGTAGCCAATGAGCTTGCTGGATGGCTGGATGGCCCGACAGCGCTGTTTTGGGTCTGCTGAGGGCTGAAAACTGGGGCCTGTTTGTGTTCCTCTCAGTCTTTGTGCTTTATCCAGAGGTGGCCAGAAAGTACTTTCCCATGCCATGTTTTCCATGTACCCAGTCAGTTCTCGAAGAGCTGGGCTGATTGTGATCACCTGGGCCCAGAACTGTTTGTTGCAGGTGATTCAAATCAGCCCAGCCCTTTGTTAACTGACTGGGCACAACAAAAACATGGCATGGGAAAGTACTTTCTGGCCACCTCTGGCTTTATCCCACACTGAAGCCTATCTGAAGTGATTTTTTGAGTACTTTATGATTTTTTGGAGTGAAAAGAATATAAAAACAGGCTAAAAACCAACATATACAATTGTACAGAGGGCATCCAGAGGATATACAGAGGATGTCCAAAATTGACCCCGCCGGGGCATAGCACTACAAATACATGTGTGAAACACTCATTTCTTGTAGTACTGCTCTGACATTTTGACCTGAACTATGTAAGACTCCAGGCTTTAGCAAAATTGTGTTTTCAAGCTATTACAGTGCTGCCACACTTATTTCCAGGTGTTTTATGAGGGAAAAAAATTCAGGCGAGAATGAAATTCATCCTAATTCAGTGTGTTGCAACATAAATAAATATGTGCCAGTAGCACCTAGAGTAATTCTGACTGCACTGGGTGAAAATACAGGTTGTCAGCTTTAAAATGAGACCCCAACCATGCATGTACTCCAAACAGTACAAGAACAGCATTCAATTTACTTTCTGTACATCTTCAGTAGAAATTTTGGGCGGCAATTGCCTGTACTATTTAAGTAAAAAAAAGTAGTGGGACTGTAGCTAGCTACTTCTGCACTGCAGCTTGTAACTTAACTAGCTACCTTTCTCTGGGTTAGCTTTTGCTGTAGTGAAGCTATATTTTATTAAGATTAACTTGTAGCTTAACTAGCTACATTTTCCAAGTAGCTTGCCCATCACTGGGTATCAGCCTGTTGATTTATTGTAGCAAACAATTCTCACTTGTCTCATAAAACTTATACATGACAATTGTACAGGAACAGACTGGTCACCAGTATCAACATCACAGTTTTCTCATCTATTATCAGGAAAAGTGTTACAACACAAATCATAATAGCGCACCTTGACACCCTGTCGGTGAAATTCAAGACTCCTCAGTGGAGTCCAGCGCTCACCTTGAACAAGTCGGTCAAGTCGGTGCCTGGATTTTTCAATCAACCTGTTGTATTCAAACGAGGACATTACGCCGCTGTGTCAGTGTTCCACCCTCAAAGGGCCCATCCTTGTTTTGCAACTTTAATGAAGAAGCAACATCTCAATTTCAATGAAATCATACATTGGCTGTGTTTGCAGCCTTCAGCCTGCCATCACACACTTTCCTTAATTTTGAAATGGGTAAATCCAGTCACTTATTTTTACAGATACTGTTGTTTATTGTAATAACATAATTAAATACGACTTAATCAAAACACCTAATGAGAGCAATTTTTTTTTTTTGTGGAACATATTGATAATAATGCATTAAGAAATAAGACAATGTGTTCATTCATTGATTTTTTTTTATATTGTTGATGTCGTTGCATATTTGTCATGACATTGTCAAATTCATTTTTTTAAGGTTGCTATATCATGAGGTTCACACACTGCACAATGTAGGAAATAATTATTTGAACCTTGCTGAATTGGTAAGTTTGCTCACTTTGATGATTAAGAGACTCTACTTTTTCATGGTTGTTTACTGATTATGGCAGAAGAATAGACAGAAAATCAGTGAAAATGCATAAAAAACACACAGTATAAAAGTTGTAAAATGTGGTGCATTTTATTGAGTGAAATAAATATTCGACCCCCAACGACTCACCCAGAGTTTTGGCTTCCACAGACTGTGTGGAGCCTCTGTAGCACACAGCATGGCACAATCAACCAACTGACAATCTTCCCGATTGTTACTGATGGATCTGTAAAAAGCACACCTCCTCCAAGATCAGTTTCTTACATTCCAACTTCTGTAGCACCATAGGCAAGACCATAGAGCTGTCAGAGTATATCAGGCAGAAGACTGTAAAGCTGCACATGGGTGCAAGGGAAGATGACAAATGGTGCCATTATTGAAAAGTGGAAGAAACATAAAATGACCATCAACTGTCCTCGGTCTGGAGCTCCATGCAAGATGTGGCCTTGTGGAGTGAGGATGATGAGAAAGATGAGGCAGTAGCCTAAAACTACAAGTCAGGAGCTTGTTCATGGTCTGAAGGCAGTCGGGACATCCCTCACCAAACAAAATATTTGGCAACACACGGTGCTGTAATGGACTGAAATGTTTTAGCACCAGGAAGGCGTCCCCGATCTAGAAAAAACACAAATACACGCCTGCATTACCTTTGCCAGTAAACATCTGAGAAGGCTGAGAGGGAGTGCTGTGGTCAGACCAAATCACATTTGAGCTTCCACTCGCCGTATTTGGAGGACAAAAAAGAATCTACTACATTATATGTCAAACGAAAGATTTATGGCCCCCCAATAAACCCCTCCCCGTGCCATTTGTGGACCATTTGTCCAGCGTTTGTCCACTGCGCATTTGTCCCCCCCCCCCCCCCCCCCAAACTTCCTTCCGTCGGAGGTCTTTTGAAGTTTTTACGACGGGTTAGGTGTTGACACATCTGAAGGGATGAGTAGGAGCCAGACAGACGGTTAGAAGGGGGTGAATTTATATTGTACCCGGAGATGGCGGAGAAACGTGTCATGAAGAGGTTATATTACAAGCCGAGTCATCCTGGTAGTTTCGGCGGGGTAGAGCGGCTTCATAAAGCGGTTCAAGATGAGACGGGAAAGAAAGTCAGGGTGGAAGATGTGAAAGACTTTTTATCATCTCAAGACACCTATACTCTGCATAAACCGGCTAGGATACATTTTCCAAGGAACAGAGTTTTTGTTACAAGACCTCTCAAACAGTTTCAGGCAGACCTTTGCGATATGCGAGCGTTAGCGGATGAAAATGATGGGTATAGTTATTTACTCACGGTCATCGATGTGTTTTCCAAATTAGCGTACGTGCGAGCTTTGAGAAAGAAGACTGCGGCGGAGGTGGTGTCTGCCTTTGAATCCGTCTTTCGCGAGAGCAAGACGCCTGAAAAACTACAGACTGATGCAGGAAGAGAATTTTTCAACAAAAGTTTCAAGATTCTGATGAGGAAACACAACATCGTACATTTTGCCACAGCCAGTGATCTAAAAGCCTGCGTGGTTGAAAGATTTAACCGAACGTTAAAGACCAGAATGTGGAGATATTTCACTGCTAAGAACACTAGACGGTACGTGGAGGTCCTACCAGACTTAGTAAAAAGCTATAATAACACTTACCACAGCAGTATAAAAATGCGTCCGGTTGATGTGACTAAGGAAAATACCCGCCGTGTGTTTCACAATCTGTACGGTACACCTACACCACGAGACAAGAGCAAACAAAAATTAAAGGTAGGATTTAAGGTGGGCGATGTTGTCAGAATATCAAAGTTGCGAGGGGTCTTCGATAAAAAATACGAACAGAGTTTCACGGACGAAGTTTTTACGGTGTCAGAATGCATCCCGCGTACTCCGATGGTATTTAAACTCAAAGACTTTGACGGCGAAGTGATTGAAGGTTCATTCTATGAGCAGGAGCTTCAGAAAGTGGATATGGCTGGAGACAGGACATATCATGTAGAAGAAATTCTGAATAAACGTACCGTGAGAGGGGAAAAGCAGGTCTTGGTGCGGTGGAAAAACTGGCCTGAAAAATTCAACAGCTGGGTGAAGGCCGCAGATTTAAAAGATATATAAAAGCCTCAACCGGTTACACAGACCATCATTCCATCATGTACGGTTCGAGGGATAAGGGGTTTTACATCACTCTACCCTCCAACGCAAGCTTGGAAGTTTTCAAAGATAATAAGAGTGACAGTTTCCGTGTAGATTTAGCACAACACATTGACTTAATAGGAGAATGGGAGGTCGCTTTAACAGAGATTTCCTATCCACACACATGGTATAACGTACCTCATGAGAAGGCTTACTTTGACTGGAGGCGGAAGCCTCGAGAACCTGGGACAGAGAGCAAAGTTTCTCGTCATTATTTTCAGGGAGGACATTTCAACAGCGTACACCCATTAAAGCTGGAGCTGGAAGCCCAATTTAAAAAAGTCTATGCCGATATTGTTCCCGTATTTAATCACAACCTAAAGAAATTTGATTTCCTGGCAAGTGGTAAAATCCATGTATGTTTCTACCCACCTTTGGCATACATGATAGGACTCAAAGCCGGAGAATGGTTCAATTTTGAGGAGAAGACAGCTCCCTATCCCGTAGATTTAAGGGCTGGTTTTTATCATCTTTACTGTTACAGCGATGTGGTTCGTCCGCAGTTAGTAGGGGACGTTTACGCTCCGCTTTTGAGAAGCGTTGAGATCCAGGGTACATTCGGAGAGTTTGTCACACAGCGCTTCAACCCCGCCTATTATTTACCAGTGGCCAAGCAGCATATTGAAAATATCGAGGTCCAGATAAAAACGGATCAGAACAAACCAGCAAACTTCAGCTTTGGTAAATCTATTGTTACGCTTCACTTCAGACCCACAAACTGAAAACCAGTCTATATAACTCTTCAACCCGCAAAGATATCGCTCAGTACCAGACATCCTACGCGGGTAACTGTTCGTTGTGAGGTGTTGCTCCGATTTTTTTTTCCGTGATACAGTTTTATATTAAAAAAAAAATTTAAAAAAATGACACGGTTATACTCTAAACCTGACATTTACAGGTTTGTGAATTATTATGAAAATCAGGTGGGGGGAGATTTACCAGGATTTAATGGAGCCCCTATGATGTACGGTAGAGGTATAGGGTCAATGTTTTCAAAATTATTTCGTTTTGTTACACCTCTGTTCAAGAGAGGATTCGCCATTGCGAGGCCTCATTTAAAATCGGCGGCTAAAAACATTGCTTCTGATGTTGTCGGACACGTCGTGAGACGCGTGACTCGGAACCAGGAACCGGAGGCAGAGGATCAGGCAGGATCGGGACTCATGCTTCTGGCACGCAGACCTGGAAAACGACCGCCGGGGCGTCGTTTAGCAACGCGTAAAAAGCGGAAGACAAAAGGGAGCAAGAAATCAGTGCAGAGAAGAGCTCCAAAGAGAAGGAGGTCCGACGACATATTCTCCTAACCATGGCTCTTTTGCATACAAAATCACAAGAATGCACCATGTCAGAGCTGGACTTATTCGGTGCTCCGGCTACACAGTTTTCTATTGAACAGAGTCAGTATCTGGAGGTTATGCCGATATCTGCACTGACAGACGGTGGTCCCGTTGAATTTTTCATCCCTGGCGATGGGGATAGGTATTTGGATCTCGCCAACACCCTCCTTCATCTACGTTTGCAGATTGTTAACGGGGACGGGACAAATCTGGCACGGGATGCGGGTGTCGGGGTGATTAACTACCCCGTCAACACCATCTTCTCACAGGTGGATGTGACCCTGGGTGACAGACTCATTTCTCAATCCAGCGCTACTCATCCGTACAGAGCCATCATCGAAACCCTGCTGAACTTTTCAGACGCATCTCTGAAAAGCCAGTTCACAGCAGGTCTCTTTTACAAAGACACTTCTAGGGCTATGAATTCTATCAACATCGGAGCTGACGGTCCCAACAGAGGCCTGGTCGAGAGGGCGAAATTTAGTGCAGCTTCTAGCGAGTTTCATGTGATGGGTCCTCTACACGCCGACATTTTCTTTTGCGAACGGCTGTTATTAAACAGCGTAGACATGCGGATCAAGCTGACCAGAGGCAGTGATGCGTTCTGTTTAATGGCTCCGAACAATTCTGATTTCAAATTAAAAATACTAGGCGCCTCTCTGTTTGTGAAAAAGGTCACAGTCTCCCCTGCAGTGCGTCTGGGACATGCAGCGGCCCTGATGAAAGGTAACGCGCTCTACCCGATATCCAGAATCAATGTGAAAACTTACTCGATTCCACAAAACTCGAGAGTATGCAATCAGGAGAATCTTTTCCTAGGGACGATGCCTAAATACGTGGTTCTAGGGCTGGTCAACCATAACGCATTTACTGGGCGGAGGGACATGTGCCCTTTCGATTTTCAACATTGCGATGTGGAATATCTAGCTCTCTGTCAGGACGGGAGACAGATCCCTTCGAAAGCTTTCCAGCCACGATTTGACCAAAGCATTTCGGTCAGAGAGTTTTACAATCTGTACACCGCCACCGGGAGACACCTGAAAGATTTACCTCTATGCATCGACAGGGACGATTTTGAAAACGGCTATAGCTTATTTGTTTTTAATCTAAACCCTGACGAGGACGTGGAAGCTCTGAACCCCATTTCAAGCGGAACTTTAAGACTGGAGATGAGATTCAGGGTCCCCTTACCGCATACAGCGACTCTGGTGGTTTACGCAGCGTACGATACTATCCTCGAGATCAATTCGAAACGACAGGTGCTGGTGGATTATTACTGAATAAAAGGATGAACACGGCTGAACTGGAAATACTCATGAACCATCTGTTAGGTGACACGTTCTGCGGTGTCTGGGCTTCGGATGAATTACAGAACCATCCCCCGTCAAAGTTACCAGCGTATTATATCGTAAACACCCACCCTCACTATCTACCCGGTGAACACTGGTTAGCAATCACGCTGGAAGAAGGAGGGGTTTCCACCTATTTTGACTCCTTCGGATTAAGTCCTGACAACCATTATTATCCGAAAAGCATCCTTGGTTTTCTGGAAAATTATGGTGGGACGAGAAACATCATTTATCACAACCGTCAACTCCAACACGAGCTGTCTACCGTCTGCGGGCATCACTGTGTCTTTTACCTGTGTCATAGAGCCAGTGGTTTGTCTTACAAACAAGTGCTAGCTCGCTACACAAACAGTGTGATACATAATGATGTTTTAGTGAGAAAGTTTGTTATGAAATTTCAACGATGCATCACTGCTTCTCCTTCGTCTTCTCCACATCAACTCGCATGTACGTTAAAAATGTTTAGAGATTGTTATAAAATATGAATTGTATTGCTTTGCTTTTGCGAAAAAAAAAATCAGAGTCTGTATCTCATTCATTTTTACTTTATTCACATCAATAAAATTCTAAAACACAAAAAAAAAAACTCTGGAAATGGTGTTATTTAAATCACGGTGTGAAGTCGATCCACGGAATATTTCTCTTCGTAGACTTTTTCTTCTTCTTCTTTCTCATCTCGGTACTCGGTGAGGATTGTGAAGATAGCATGTCATCATAGTCTGTATGCGTCTGGTTTTTGAGAACTCTAAACTGCTCACGAGCGAAAGGGTTAGACACCGCGCTCTCAGGGACATTCAGCTCAGATAATGTCTCAAGAAACAGCTTCCACCCTCGTGGCTGTGACTTTGGGGGTTTCTTATACGCAGCTGTTAAGTTTTTCACCAGATCAATCACATGAGAACCCTTTAACGGTTTACCTCTATAGATAAACTCTCCTCTGGAACTCCAGCCGCTGTCGGTCTCCGATAACTTATTTAAAACATACTCTGCATTTTTGCGATCACGGGTAGGTAGGTTTGTTAATATCTCCTGCATTCCCTCTCGCTTCTCTTCCTCCTCCTCCTCTTCTGATCTTTTCAGCTCCTTAGCTTGTCTGTCAGACCCCTCCTCAGGAGGCAGCGTTAGAGTCAGAGAATGGAGTTCATTTTCTCCCTGTCTGACCAGGTTAAGGTAACGCTGCAACAGAGTATTGTACTTTTTCATTTTTTCATAGGCGCCAAGTCCTCTTTCTTGTAATATTTGTCTCATTTTGAAATCCAAGTCTTGTTCCGCATTCTGCCGCATGCTGCTGCTGCTGCTGCTGCTGCTGCTGCTGCTGCTGGGAGATGCATTTGCATCAGACGCGGTTGAAGCTGTGTGAGTCAGACGGTTTAGTTGATGAGGTGACACGAGATACATTTTCTGCATTTTCAATTGCGTTTATTGATCAAGCCTCCTATCAAGTTTCCCAGGAGAGGAATGGCTGTTGTTAGTAGAGGTAGAAGGAAACCACCCGTTTGCAAAACGCTGCGTTTCCGCTTTAGACTGATCTTTCTATCAGCCAGCTGTCTGAGCAAGTTTTTATGTCTGTGGAGTTTTTTAAATTGACAGCGAGAGAGAGGAATGTTCCCTTTTAACAGATTGAGAGCGATTTCGGCCAAAGACTGAAGGAGATCCGCCGGGCAGTCCTTTAAAATATCCTTCCGCTTCTTAGGCGTGGCATAATACAGAGCTTTCAGAAAGGGAGCGTTCCTTTTTAATCGCGCTGACATGTCGTCTTATCTGTTTTTTGGAATATAAACCGCAGGCCACTGGTTAGGCAGTACACCTGTCCTAAGTCTGTACTGTTCTGGACAGCTGTGTGTCAGGTCGACGATTAAATACCCGTGAGGGTCCTTTGTAGCATCGTCAAAACTCGCCAGGAAAAATGCTTTTTGTGATGGAAAGATCTGATGAGCTAATGTTTTCATCTGAAGCTTGTCACGCGGGTTCTTGAATAAGACAAAACAGTTTGAATTAAGACTGATTGTACGTGAGTATTTACCCTGATGAAACACATTTTGTGTCAGCATGAATACGGACATCTGTTTGTGGTGCCTGTACTGAGTAAAAATCCGCACCACCTCAGGATGATCTGAAGCCTCGAAAACCACATCATCTAAGACCACCAGATGTTGCTTATCAGGAGGAAACAGGGTCTCATCTTCGAATGATTCAGGCAATCCTTTCACAAACGTTATGTTTTTATTGGTCTTCTTCAGCTCGGCATACAAAGGTTGAAACGAAGTATAAATCCAAACAATATTATCCGGTTTTCGATTCATTACATTTTCACAATCCTGCAAAACACTTTTTACAAAAAATGACTTCCCAGAGCCGCTCGGGCCTGAGATGAGACATGAAAAAGGCGTACAAAATCTAGGATCAAAATCAATTTCCTCCATCGCAGTAAAGTCTGACATTTCATAAAAAAAAAAAAAAAAAAAATTATCAACATCAGCAACGAGATCAGGTTATTTACTAATAACCGAACGGTACAGAAGTACCATCCTGGGAGAGCTTCCTCTTGTCATAAACGATGCGCAGCTTTTTCGTGAATGAAGAATTTTTCAGCAGAAACCCCCTTTTGTCTCTGATGATGTTTTGCTGAGGAATGTCAATCGAATCACTCCTTTGGAATCTGAGATAGCCCTCCACCAGCTCCCTCACGCTGTCAAAGCTGACTTTGTCAGAAAAGTCACGAGTCTGAGTAATCCCCTTCACTCTCATCACCACCTTTTTAGCATTTTTTGTCTGATACGCATAAGTCTTGGGACCTGCCGCCACAAATTCGGAAATGGTGTCACCCGAGAGTTCATCCGTTAAATCCCCCAGATAATTACCCAGCTCGAGAGGCGTGTCACCATCCTTCACGAGGTAAACTAAACTGTCTGTGTCAGTATAGATCACCTTCTCCTGTAATCTCTCCAGATAACTGTAAAGCTTCAAGCGTCCGTAAGCTGTAGTGAAAGCTGCGACAAATACGTTATTGGTTCTCCCGGGTGGAACAACACACCTCTCGTTGTAATTCCACTGAACCAAAGCAGCGTCGTTGTTCAGAAAAGAAAAGTACTTGATCTGATACTTTCCTGAAAACAGATAACTGAAGAACTGTGCAGGATCAGACACGATCGAGGTCTGTGTTAGATTAGACCTCTCTGCCATCTTTCCCCAGAAGCAGTTCAGAGCCAGTTTGCAGACAGAGCGAAGCGCCGGGTTAAACCGGATTCTGTCCGCATCGAGCTGAATGCCTTGTTCCAGTTTGTACTGCTGTATGTATCTGTCCCTGCTTTCCTGATCCACCGCATCTGCCGGGTAGCCTGACGCTTCCTGTTTCCCCTTCAGAAAAGTGTGCACGTATCCTACAAAAACAGAGTCGCTACGCTCGCTAAAGTGCCAAACTTCGATGATTTTTGCAACTTTGTACCCAAGCTCCAGAGCTTTGTTGAATTCGGGAGTGACCCACACCCCCGTCAATGCACGGGCGTTTTCATCATGATCGCATAAGGTCATCTGGTTATTTATCTCAGCACAGGTGCGACAGAGAGTGAACAGCAGTTTACCTCTGGAAGATTTGTAAGGTAACACTGGGTGAAAGAGACCCCTCGGAGGGTTGACGACGGCTCGAATTAACCCAAAGTAGTTTTGAGGGTCGTCAAAATCTTCATGAATTATGGAGGGATGGCCTAAAGGATAAGCGCAACTGCTGTTTACGTACGGGTATAATGAAGTTACATCCACGTAATGCACAGATTCGCCAGCACCCGCTGTGTACCGCAGCCGCAGCGCACTCGTACGGCCTCCGTACAGAGCCTGTCTGGGGGAGAGAGGTTCAGGAGGGTCAAATTCCTTCAGAAACTCGCCTACTCTCGGATCTGATTTTTTCATCTCCAGCCACTCGTGTTCCCAAATCACACAGGTCTGTAGACCGTAGACGGATCTCAGCCGATGTAATTTTTCCTCTGAAGCTGTGTACAGCTCTTCAAAGGGCTTCCCAGTCAGAGGGCATGTTTCATGCGGCTGAAAACAAATGGGACAGCCGTGGAAAAAACAACCCTGGAACTCAAAAACCCATTCCACATCACCGATCTTTGCAAACCCGTCAACAAAGTAAGGACCTATTTGCTTCTCGCCTCTGTTTAGAGCATGCTGAATGAAAACACCCCGGCTGTGTGACACATATTCCAACCACTGGATAGAAGCATGAGAGTAACTTTTGACCTGACGACGGTAATCATCAGGAGGAGGAATGGCGAGTGTGCGAGGACGTAGAAAGTTTGTGAGAAAAACTTTCATACAGGCTGAGGATATAGTTATCCGACTGAACGGGTCAACTTTTGTCTCATTCAGAAACTGATTTCTGAATCTCACGCACCCTTCAAAGAGAATCTGGACATCGTTTTTGCAGTAAAACAAAGCTTCCTTCTCAAAGTCGAATACACCGCGAGAGACCGAATCATACCACTCCTGAAATTTCATCTGTTCGGGGCGCGACATACGCTCAAAACCATAATCAGTAGGTGGGGGGTACGGTCCCGTGTATTTCAGACTCCCTGCGGAGCTGAACTTGTGAGGGAAAAAGCCTTTTGACTGATCCTCGAACCCCATTGCTTTCGGCATATCAGAGAGACGCATGCTGAGGAAAGAGAGAGAGTCGATGAATTTTAGGTTATAGTCCGACTCACTGAGCTGCAGAATTTTACCACCCATCATAATAAGAGAGGGTTCAATACCTAATTTAACCATGGTGTTAACGATCAGGTAGCTATCGAATCCTTTCGAATTATGCGCAATGAAGACCGAGTCTTTGTAGCGAGGTTTTCTGAAATGAGCGATGAATTTCTCCACGCAGTCAAGACCGTAAGCATACCATTCAACACCGCTCAAGGTTTTTGTACAGACCAGATACGGTCTATGCACACCTGCCTGATCAACAAATGTCTCAAAGTCATAAAAAATCAACTTCTCCGAGTGTTTCTCGTCTACGTTTAAAGGCTGCATGTAACAGAGGTGACGATCCTGATTACCTGCGGTTTCTGACTCATCTGCGAGGCTCTCACCACAGGTTTTACAACGTCTCTTTATACACACATGCTCTCTGTTCTCCCCGGACAATCTTTTCCTGTATGTAATGTTACATTTTAGACATTTCTTGTAAATATCACAGTTACTAGCATACGTCTCACCACGGTTTCTCTCTCTCGGCTCGTTATGCTTGTCGAAACACTCTGACGAACGACAGGTTCTGTTACAACGATCACAGGTCACAGGGCTCCACACCCTCTGTTTACAGTCAGGGTCATTACAAACAGGACAGTAACCGCCACAGCTGTGTGTATGAGGGTTATTGTATCCTTGAAAACAGAAACTGCAAACATATAGGACACCAAGGAACCCTTTGAGGTTTTTAATCCCCGAGAAGTGGTTTTCAGCTAAGTACAAGAAAATTGGGCGAGATCGGTCACTGAAAGCTGTCTCAAATTTCGAGAGGGCTCTATTTTCATGATTTCTCATGAATATGACTATTTTCCGTTGTAAGAGCTCCTCAAATTTAGGAACGTCAGTGAAGGAGACTTCAGTCTGACTTGTCAAGCCTGCCTGGTGCTGTAACCATCTTCCCCTTTCTTCAGCCTGTGAATCATTTAATTTGGGATCTGTTAAATGTGCCAGACAAATGGAGAAACAGAGCTTGTCGGTCCTATTGTAGACGATGTAGAGGTGACGCCTCTTACGCTGTAACACCTCATGTTCAAGTGTGCATTCTAATTTTCTCTTAATTCCCCCTCGCGGGTCACGTACAACCTGTACAACGAGTTCGAGTCCTGCATCGGCAGCAACATCTGTATTTGACTGAACCATTTGATCGAGTAAATTTTCAAATGCGGGGAGAATGTTATCACCATGCTGGTCAACAGTGAAAGAAACGTGCTCTCGCACATTCTCGCCGACAATTTCCAATTGAACCAGGTCATTACGGTTAGATTCCGACCTGGTTCTCTCTGCAAGATGTTCGATGACTCTCATAACATTCTCGTAGAACTCTGCTAGATCTGGTACAGTCTGTGTATTTGGAAGGTTTAACGTCTGTCTTATCTCAACATTATTAAATCGATCACGCAAAATTCTTGATGCTGAAGCATCATTTTGCAAATCTGAATTGGAGCAAGATGGTTCTGAGTGGGGTAGACTGGGAGGAGGAGGAGGAGGAGGAGGAGGAGGAGGAGGAGGAGGAGGGGGAGGAGGAGGAGGAGGTGGAGGAGGAGGGGGAGGAGGAGGAGGAGGTGGAGGAGGAGGAGGAGGGGGAGGAGGGGGAGGAGGAGGAGGAGGAGGAGGAGGGGGAGGAGGAGGAGGAGGAAGGGGAGGAGGGGGAGGAGGAGGAGGAGGAGGAGGGGGAGGAGGAGGAGGAGGAGGAGGAGGAGGAGGAGGAAGGGGAGGAGGGGGAGGGGGAGGAGGAGGAGGAGGAGGTGGAGGAGGGGGAGGGGGAGGAGGAGGAGGTTCATGACTGACACTGGGGTATGATGCTGACGAATCGGAATGGTAACCAGACCCAGATTGAAATGCACTCGGTGATAAATTCACATCGTTTATTATGAATGATTCAGGATCTCGAACCAGGCACTCTAACAGAAAGTTTAAGTCTAAAATGCGCGCCATGGGGTTTTAATTTTTCTGAAATCACACTGCTCGGGGATTTTCAATCATTTATTTTTGAATGTCGTGCTTTACTGCTTCAGGATGTTTTCTTTCTTTTTTTTTTTTAACAGGACAAGGCTTGCTCTAAGCGCTCATCCATGAGCCGTTGCAGATCACCGTACTGAAGATATGCTATCCCACCGCGCATGAAGCTCCAGTTCAGAACGTCGGCAGCAACTGCTTTGGCCTTCCGAAGCGCCGTGTCGAAAGCAGCATTTCTAACGATGCCAAGAAGAGTCCGGTCTTCTCCCAACTCCGTATCTCGAACAAAAAAATCTAAAAAGAGGATAGAGGAAAAGTCACGTATAGGATATATATATATATATATTCCCCAATTATGTACAGAACAGTTAGTGAGAACAAAATAAAGTACTTACCATTCACATAGTGGATGTCCGCACCATCCTGTGGTGGTGGTGGTGGTGGTGGTGGTACCTCAGCCGGGCCTTTAAATGAAAAGAAAAAAAAAAAAAAAATTGAATACATACATACATGTTATAAATATAAAGTTTTTCTCCACATCTCAGTCGTAAAACCTACCCCTCAGATCATCGTCAGTCTCGCTGTCATGTCCAGGATCAGCCTCAGGCTCAGACACAGTTTCGGGGTCGTGATCAGCGATCGGTGGAGATGGTGTTCTTGGAACGAGAGCTGAAAAAATAAATAAACAGATAAATAAATTAATCAAAGGATCATTTAAGACTGAGTAAATAAATAAACAAGGAATATAGAAAGAATAAAATACATGCCTCTGAGCTCCTGGATTGTAGTAGGAGGCTCGGTCTGCGTAGGCCCTTAAAATACAGGAATAATTTAAGAAAAGGTTACACACATGCATGGCATTATTATTTTATCCCACCATCAATATTTTAAAAAAAAATCTTACCAGTGAGATCAACCACCTCGCTTGTATTGACAGCGGTTTCTACTCGACCAGGTGCGAACAGGAGATCTTTAATATGAAGACGATCGTCAGAAGTTTTATTTTTTATTTTAAACAAACTTAATAAACTTTAAAAAAAAAGACTTACCGGAAGTACGGAGGTTGTTGAGGTCTCCCGAGACTTGAGTGTGATCAATGTCGTCGAAACGGCTCAGAGCTAGGAGACATCAAATAATTACTTTAAAAAAAAAAATATATATATATATATACTCATATGTACAACCAGGTATGAATCAGATCAGGTAAACCTACCCCGGGAAAAGCGAGCTCTTACTGCAGAACCAGAAGTCCCTGGAGTGTCTTCTCGATTTGGAGGAAAAACTGGAAATTTAAATAAAACAGAGATAGTGAGACCTCCATAATGTCTTGAGATCTCTGAAGATTTAAAAACAAAAAAAAAAAAAAATTACCCCTGGTACGGAGAGAGGATAACTCTTGTAGAGAATCCGTGATAATTGACCTATTTCTTGTCAGATTCTGACGGCCTGTGTTTGAAGGTCCTGGGACTTCACTGGCTGTCGAGGTCAGATTTCGAGTCTGATTATCGAGCCTGTCCAGCTCATCTGTCAATCGTAAAAACAAAACAAACCTCATTAGATCCCATAGACGATTATTCTCAATTAAATACAGGATTGATTTAACAATTTACCAAAATCATCCCGGGTCAGGTTAAAGTCTTCTTCTTCTTCTTCTTCAACTTAAAAAAAAAAAAAAAAAAAAAAAAAAAAACTTAGTTAAACAGGGGTAAAAACTTGTTTAAAAAAAAAGAAGTCCATTTTTGTCTGATCAAATAACATGAAATTTAAAAACCATGGTACTTACATCGAGAATGGGTCGTCGGCTCTGTGGATGATGATGATTCACCGAAGAAATTAGTCTTGTCTAGAAAAATATATTAAAATGCACTTTGTTTTCTCGCTCTCACACTTTTTCAAAGAGAAAATAATTTTCCAGTCCATTCGTCCTACCGGCCATCTTGTGGTGTTATTGACGGGGTGTTTGGTATTTTTCTCAAGCAGTGATCTTCTTCTTCTTCTCTCTCCTTCCTCGCTCTGCCTGTTGCAAGCTGAAGTGACTGACTGTCACTTATATCCGTGCTAGCTAGCTATTTTGCATTTGTTTTTTTGTGGTTTTTATGACTGTTGATCCTTCCAATAAGATCACAGGATCGGCATGAGGTGTTGGAGAGAGGTTGGGTCTTTGAGGAAGTGAATATTCTTTCTGAGGGGGAAGTGTGAGGGTGTGAAGAGAAGCCCAAAGATTCTTGTACGAATTAAAATTAGACCGGATTTACTCTTTGTGAGAAACTGATTACGGATCAAACAATACAAGATAGAAGAAAGATAGACTTATTGTCTGTCCATGGTGGTGATAGAAATTCTTCTTTGATAGGATCCACCTATAAAATATAATTACACAAACATGCTAAGACGCATGCTCACGGGTAAAGAGATGTTGAGAGAACAGTAGCGGATAAAATAAATATGTAGAACTCACTGTCTTATTTTTCTTTTGTTCAGGAGGAATAAAAGATTTTTATGGGGTTGTGGTACTTTGTAATGTCTTCCTGAATGTGACTGTTGAAATAGTGGAAAAAGTAGAGGATGAAAACTTAAAGATCTTTTTTTTTTTTTTTTTTTATCCTTCGGACACAGGTATCATAGTTTGTTTCTGAGAAAAGTTATGACCTGCTCACAATCAATTTTCTTCTAAGAATAGCATATAAATATTGTATCTGAACTAAACAAACTCTTTTTTTTTTTTTAATTTTCTATCAGAGTGACCCTGTTCATAAGACAACTTCCTATGCTGTTCCCACAATCTACCCCCAGACGTCCCCTGCTCGTATGCTATCTGATAAAAGCTTTGAAGTAGACCTGTCGAACTAGATTACCCCCGTTTTATGATCCCTTCTTTTTCTTCACCTACGGAGGATGCCTGACTTCCTCAGATCAGAACCCACCCCGCTCCCATCCTCGCACCCAGACATCTCGCTCGGATGTGACTTCCTTCTACTTCCTTAAATCAGGCACACCCTATGCGTCTCTGTATGGTGAGGTCTTGTTTTCTACCCAGAATCTGCAGCTGTAGCTAGCTTCAAACACTCACACCCTTACAGTACGGTCGTAAATGATCAAACAGTCAGTCAGACGGTGGGGGGAAGACTTCAACAGTATTTTTATTATTCGAGGCATAGTTTAATCAGAAATACTTCTACAAGAGTGAAATCAATCGCTACTGACTAGTAATAATACGGCTTTATCATCACCAACACATTACGCAGAATAGAACAATCCAAATTCGTCTGCAAAGCAGAATGAAGTCTGTCCACTTCATCCGAAGGACTGAGACCGAGCCCGCATTGAATGGAGAGTGAGACGGCATCGACAAACAGCGTGTACAAAGATATTATGTGGTACTTAGTTGTAGAAAGAGAATCTTTAGACAATTCGTGTACAATCCCCGCAAATACAGAGGACAGACTGGAATCGGACGCACTCGTTATCGTGTTTTGCACCATAACCCACCATGCTGCATCTCCCCGACACGACCGGACTTGAGCATGAATTTTTTCCATGCGTTGAATTTCAGCATCGGTAATCATACTGTATGCACAACCCAGGACTCTCTTACAGATAACATTGGTTAGAAGTCTCTTCAGCTGAGAAATAACATCATCTAGCTCGATAGTTTGACTTAACAAATTCCCCATCTTTCCTCCTCCTTCTTCTTTTTTTTTTTTTTTCTTCTTCTTGTTTTTCACTCACTCTTCCAGCAGTCACTCACAGCAGAGAGTTGATCAGTGGTCACGGACTGCCCGACATCAGAGTCGTAAAAGTCGCAGATCAGCTCTGCCACTCTCCGAACAGATTTGAGCTCAAAGATCAGGGTTTCCACGATCGCTCTGATTCTCTCCTCGTCGGAACGGATTTTCCTGAGGATCAACAGCTTTTGTATGGATGGGATCAGCTTGGGTGTGAAAAGTCTGGCCATCAAGCGGTCGTAATGCTCCGAAAAATAGCCATCTGTCTCAACATCAAGACACGGGTGATGCTTCTGACTAGGGTGATTGGTTCTGCACCCGTAACAGGTCTCCTTCTGGTATCTGCCTATCACCAGGTTCAGCAGGTGAAGCAAACCCAGTTTCACTGTACCGATCAGACCAGCTGAGATCCAGCCGTCGACATCATCCTCTCCAGATTCTCCAGCACTTGGAGAAGTAGGCCCTGCACCTCCCCCGGGTTTGACCAAGACCGGGGCAGCCTCCTCCTCCTCCTCCTCCCCCTCCTCCGCTTGCACAGGAGCGGCCTTGCCCGCCTGCACCAGACCGCGCTGATGAAGAGTTTCAAAATCACAATTGCAGGCCAGTTCCTCGTTGTTGAAGCCGGTTGTCGGGTGAGAACAGGGAGACAACGAAGATGATGATGATGAAACAGCTTCCTCGTGGCTGAGGGCATGAGGACAGTCGCACGTCAGCTCATCCTCGTTCAGGACAGAGGATGGTCCGTATGCAGAAATATTCGGGTTCTGAGAGCATGATAACAATGATGGAGAAAATGCTTGAAAGTCTTCTTGTTCTTCTTCCTGGCTGAGGGTTTCAGAAAATAAAGGCAGAGAGTCCTCACTCAGCAGATCAGGGTACCCCGGGTGAGGACGCTTGAACCCGGCAGAAAATCTCCTGTTGCTGTACTTCTGCATGGCTGAAGTCGAGAGAGAGCTCCTTTTTATATGGCGAGGAAGAAAAAAATAACAGATGTACTGACGCCACAACTTCTCCCACCTCTCAATAAATAGTCCTCGACGACATGTACGAGGCAGAAGGCGTGGTTTAAAACGTAAGTGTTCTTCTCACGCTAACCACGTCTCTCCAATCACGCGAGTTGTGAAACAGAGTGGTTATTTTTCCACCATTTTCTTTCATCTTCTCTATCATTGCATCAAATGGTAAGTCAAGAATCTTTCTGTATACTCCGCACTCACTGTTAAAGGTTTCCAAAACAAAACTATCTGTCGACCGTTCGTCGTTTGACGATTGCATGCTTGCACGGAAAAACCACCGACCGCACGCCACTGTTTTAGTCTGCCATACAGCACAGAATCTCATCTTTCGCTGATCAATTTGTGAATCAGAAGACTGTGTTAAGCGGGCACAGTCTCCTGAATCTTTATCCCTCGTGCACCAGCTGTGATACCTGTCAAGCAGCATCGTCAGAACACCCCAATCGTTCGATGAGACAGCTGTCTGAGACGAAAAAGGCCCAAATTTCTCATTGCCGTCCAACTGATAAAGACAGAGTTCGCCAATGTCATATTTGAAGAAAAATCCCCAGCTACCTCCAACGCCGTATGAGGATAGAGACCATTCCTCATGTAACAATTCTTCCGGGGGCATCTGAGTCCGGTAAAGGTATATAACGCTCTTTTTCGGCGTAGTACCCAACATTGAAAATTCATTAAAAATCGTGACAGGAGTTTCGCTGATGAGAGATTCCGGCTGCGTCTTCATGACACGTTTCTCCGCCATCTCCGGGTACAATATAAATTCACCCCCTTCTAACCGTCTGTCTGGCTCCTACTCATCCCTTCAGATGTGTCAACACCTAACCCGTCGTAAAAACTTCAAAAGACCTCCGACGGAAGGAAGTTTGGTGGGGGGGGGGGGGGGGGGGGGACAAATGCGCAGTGGACAAACGCTGGACAAATGGTCCACAAATGGCACGGGGAGGGGTTTATTGGGGGGCCATAAATCTTTCGTTTGACATATAATGTAGTAGATTCTTTTTTGAGGACGAAAAAATGCGAATATGATCCAAAGAACACCATACCTGCCGTCAAGCATGGAGGTCTTCACCACATTTCACCACATTGACGAGTCAATGAATGGAGTCGCTCTATAAAATCTTGGATGAAAACCTCCTTTCCTCACAAAGCACAAAGAGGATGTGTCATATAATACTGCATCCATTATTTCAGTGACCCAAAACATATTACTAGGACAACAAAGGAGTGGTTCAAAAAGGAGTATATTAAGGTGATGAAGTGATCAAGTCAATCTTAAGACCTCAACCCAACTGGAAACCTGACGAGGGAGCCAAAGCTTCCACGTTCCAAGCAGCACGATGGATTTGTAGAGAAGGGCTAAAATCCCTCCTGAGCTGTGTGTAAACCACAAGAAACCTACAAGAAACGTCTCATTGCAGTGCCTGCAATGAGACAAGGGTTTCTCTACCAAGTGAAAACTAATGTTTTGTCAGGGGGTTGAACACTTATTTCACTCAATAAAATGCTGAACATTTCCAAACTTTTATATTTTGTGTTTTTTATGCATTTTTCTATTACATATTCTATCTACTGCCACAATCAGTGAGCAGCCAAAAAAAAAAAGCAATAACAATACTTTTTTTTATGATTTAGCCAATGCCTGTCTTTCTTAAATACCAGTTTTTAGTCCATTTTATTCAAACCTTATTGGCGATGAAGAGGTCCTCCTCCTCCTTTAATTGTCTTTCTCTGGTTTTATTCGCAGCTTTCATCTGTATTTCGCTTTCCCATCCAGCCTTCATGGCTGCTCCGGATGTGTGACCTCTCAGCCAAACGGTGATAAACACAGTGTGAGAGCAGCTGCAGCATGGGAGGATCGAGACCAGATATTGCATCAGCAAAGAGGAAGTCAGTCTTTCCGGCATGAATGTACCGTGTTTGTAACATTATCCCATAAAATTTCTGGGGACATCTGTGTAGCTGAAAGCAGAGTGACTCAACAAATTCCTCAGATTTGATCGCATATATAATTTATCTGGTCTCTGGTGTAGTTTCATTTCAGTTTTCATTTAATTTCATTGTAGTTACATTTACTTAATTTTTTCATTTTTCGCATATAGAAGAAAAAAAAAGCCTATTCCAGCCTCAAGAATTCATAGCTTTCATTATTATAGCTTAGGACAAACTGGATAAAACTTGTCGGTGGAATGTGGATTTCAAAATCATTAGAAAAACTTCAACATGTCAATGAAACACAGTTTGAACTGCTCCCCATCACCCACTGGTGTCCTGATGATGAGCAATGCAAGTTTTAATCCATGTCAGAAAAACAAATCCACCCAAACATCTTCCAGATTCTTTCATTTCTTTTTCCTTTCTTTCTTTTTTGTTGACCCTGAGCTGGGAATCTCTGCTGAATTACTGAAAGCTGGAATGTCTGCTGCATAGTCTGAATATCTGATTTTTTTTTTATCTTTTTCACTTTTAGAAAGTCTTGTTTTTTCTTCTTTTGTAAGATTCATGTTGTGAAGACGCCTTTTTCAAGGCAGTGTAGCGTTAGCACTCTATCAACACAACACAGTCTGGTTCAAGTTCCTTTATGTGGACCACATTTTCCTGAAAGCTCATTAAAAATGTACCACAGTTTGTGGTTGAACACTTCTGTTGAATTCATTGATCACATCAACAGATTAAGGAGGCTTCCTGACCAGCCTCTCTGGTGTCAAACTTGGTTTGAATTATCTATCCACTATCCAATAAAAATACTTTGATTACAAGACTGACGCCGTTTGCAGTATTATTCTCATTTTCATTATTTCCCAGATCACATTTTCCACTGAATTTGCTGCTCTGTGTCCAGTTAGACCAAATAAACAATAATGGAGAAATATCTCCCTCTGCTGGAATCTCTGTCTAAATGAAATGAGTGATTTGCTCCCTTTCAGTCTTTAGAACTGATTTTAAAGTTTTAGCCTCAAAGAACATTTTAATTAGATATACAAAACCCACACAAGTGAAAATAAGTTATTTATCCTTCCCTTTATCACACAGGGAGTATTTCAGTATGTCCCATAAAGTGTTAATTATTATGTCAATCACGAGCTTTACAAAGAAAAGATGGGAGTAAAGATAAAGGTTCGTTACTGAAAATGTAGAATGAGGCGTCTTGCTGTAAACTGTTGAGCTGTGATTATTGACAGTAACATGACATTTAATACAGACAGAAGCAGCAGACTGTCTCTGTAATGAGGCCAAATAAGGATAAAGAGAAATTGCCCAGGTCACTCTAAATGTCACAGATTCAACCTTTAGACAGAACACAACATTCATTACGTCCCTAAATAGGACAGAGTCAAAATCACAGATGTTTAGAGCTTCTGAAGTTAAAACTGGGGTCCATCCAACAATGTTTCTCAGCCCCTCCATGATGTCCTGGTCAGCAGCAGGAGCTTCTTCAGTCACAGATTTGTACCAACAAACAGCTTCAGAGTGCCACAGGAGATCTATCCTTTCTGTGGCAATAATACTCTATGATATCCTCCTTGTAAATAATGCTTGTTGCATTTTTTTATGTTAATTTCGTGATCTGTTCTAATGCAGGTTCACACTTATATATTATAGAATTACATTACCTATTAGATTTTTATTCGGTCATATTGATATTTTCACTTGGTGTATATTTTTAACTAAATCTGTTACTGAAATTGATATGGCCTCCACAAATGCTCAGGTACTTTGGAAGAAAGTCATTTGTGTAAGAAAGTGTTTGAAGATCGTTGTGCACAAGGATCTTCAAACATTTTCTCGCATAGAACCATGGTACAAAGCACCAGTACCTTGACATAATACTGGTGTTTTGCACCATAGTTCTGACCCCATAAAGTCCAAAAAAAAAAAACTAATACAAATAGTTTTATGAATGCATGCCTTTTTTAATTTCTAAATGTAGCACTGTTAAGTTGCATTGACCTGACGTCAGCACCGTTGTATGTATGTCACACACCTTACATCACTTTCGCTGTGCTTGAATGGTACATTATGAGTCAAATGAAAATTGTCACTTATAATTTATTAACTCATTGGCTTTCATTTTGAATGTGATAGTTTTATTCTTCCCACTGTATGTAAGTAATGCCCATGCCCCCCAGGCTCTGGAATCAATTGTTCATCCCTTGAATGAAATGAAATATTTCCTTTAGTTACTTGTTATAAACCTACCCTAAATATCTGTTATCACTTTGACCATGTCGACACAGTCATTTCATTTAAACTAGCATCAAAGTTTTTTTATACAAACAAGGATTGTTCTTGAGAGAATGACAAAATACTTTGGCTATCTTCCCAAATCAACAAATACCAAATATCACTGTAGTTAGTGAGTCATAGTGACAGAATTACTATTGAGATTCACGAATGATCTCTTTCAAATTGTAAACTCATGTGTTCAAGGAGATGTGGAGCCAGTGTCACATTGCAAAAGGGGCGGGGACTTGCTGTGGTTCTGATTGGCTGTTTCACTTGTTGAGGATTCACGTTATGATCTGATCTGGATCTGTGCTGTATTTGGCCGCTGCCAAAAAGAGACTGAACGAACGGATTAAGCTCCAAAAATAAAAAAGAAAGTCTCACACTGTGAACCATCAAAATATGAAACGAAATCACAGATCAGCAAAGAGACTCGGTGATCAATTAGTAGCATTAATAATAATGGGAAACGGAGACAGGCTACTTCAGCACCGTGGACAGCGCCGTGGACTTTACCTATAATTTCCTCAAACCTGGGTCAGATTGAAGCTCAGATGTGTTAAGGATATTTTATTTTAATCCTTTTAGCCATTTTCCCCAATATTTATTTTATGGGATGGTTTAAAGGTAATCACGCTCATGTTTTCCAATTCTGCTTGTTTCTTTCATGGAAAATAAATGTTCTATGTCAATAAGACGCGCTGACTTGTAGTGCGGGATGACACACAACACTGAGGGACCACAGGCGCACCGAGCGGCGGCGGAGGGATACAACTGTCAAACTGTGGCGGAGCACGCCGCTGTCGCTGAAATGAGGTTTCACACGTTATGAATATTTCTGCATCCCCTTGAATTGCATGTCAGGAAGAGCGCGCACAGCCAGAACCGTCAGGCTGTAGTGATGTATGAAGCGGCTGCAATAATGATAATGATGTATTTCTCATTAGGAAGAGGTGCTGAATTAGGTGGGGATGATATATCTGAAATTCAGACGAATTTGTAATAATTGTAAACGAAAGGGAATTCTGAAATATGTTTGCTACACATGCATGTGATTTGTCAAAAAAGCGCTGTATCACCTTTCTTAGGACCATTGGTAAGTTTGGTCGGATATCAATTCAGTTTTCAGCATCTAATTTGTACAGTCACAGCAGAGTTGTCTCTGGATCTGTGTCTGTTGATCATTTTTGGCCAGTATTAGTCCAGCATGTATGAAGTTCAGTGCATATTTGTAATTACTGAACAGTTTTCGTGAACTCACATTTTTTCTTTTAGATTAAAGGTTAATACATTTTCTACTTTTTAGAGTTCTGCAAAAATTACTTGATGAGCCATTTTATATACATATCCCTAATATCATCATGTTCCTAGACTATTTTCTTTTGAATACAGTTTTATGAATAAAAAATATCTTTCAATCTATTTTAATTCTTTTGAGATATACTTGCCATTCACTTCATTTTTATATTCTATTTACTTGTATTTGATTTTTATGTCTTTACTTGGTTTATGTTCTTCTTGAAAGTGCTTTATAAATAAAGATAAATCCCCTGTCAGTATGTGCCAGCTACTGCGTTAACTGCACTTTTATATTTGTTCTTGATCTCATATTATACTGGAATGTTTTAAAAGTGATTTTTTTTTTCGTTCGGTAACTTCTCTGCGCGCTCCCGCGAGGTGCGAGCACGTACTGTCTGGTGAGCGGAACGCGCCGCAACACTTGCCAACTCCGCTGCAACACCAGGATACGCTCCTCACGGTTCCCCCTGAAGCCCGTTACCTTCTAATCTGTATATCAGAGCAGCTGACTCTTCGCGGAGTTGACCACATCTCATATCGCGGCTTTATTCCTCTTCACGGCGCGTGAGAAGTCACCGGGACGATGGTGAGTGGGACGTCGCGGACGTGTTTAGCACCGCTAGCTAGCTAGCACCGTTAGCATCGATTGCAACTGCTACGAGAGGAAATAACGACAGCCGGGTGGTCGTTACTGCCTTCATCCGTGAGGTTTAAAGCACACAATTTGCTCGCCAACGTGCAGATTGAACAGAAATGTGCCAAAGTGGCTGCTTAATGTTAGACGTTTGCAGAAGATCCTCCGCTGGACGTGCACGGAGCGTTTCATTCCAGTGCTGCTGGGTGATATTTCAGTGCGTCCTGCAGCTGATGAGAGAGAAACTCGTTTTCCTCATTTATTTGTGCCTGGTCCACAGCGTTGTGGGAACATCCAGGCTGCCATAATGTAGCCTGGCTTCATTTGCATTTTGCAACACTCCGAGGAAGGTTTGCAGCATTTTTTTTCATGTCGGCAGCTTGGCTCGGGAGTGGGCGTGGTGGTGGTGGTGGTGGAGCTGGTGGAGGGTGTAAAAATAGACCGTGCACTGCGAGTGTGTCTCGTTAATCTTACAAGGAAGACAACCCGGCTAACTGCCTTGCTAACTACCATTTTGTCATCCCACACAGGCTGCTGCCGCCGGAGCAGCATCGGGAGTGTGGCTCGGGTGCGCGCAGTGTTGCCAGTAGTTGGACATGCGCAACAAGCGAAATAAAAAAAGGCTTGAAACGATCCCCGATTGCACTCAAACGCAGCCTCCTAACACCAGTCTGCAGCTCGCCTACGGCAACAACTGTTAGTCATGTTATGCGGATTCCAAACACCAGATGCAATATTTTCTTTTTTTTTTTTTTTTGGACCGAGTGTTCTCGCTGTGCCACCATGACACCATCTCCTCCGTTACGTATTGCGCCATAACGTTGAGCCGCATTCTGCTCCTGCTGAATGATCCTCTTTACCACCCCTCCTCTCGCGCCTCCCTTCCCCCCGCATTGAACCAAACCATGCTTGGTGCAGTAGGCTCCCAGGACCCGCAGTGCACCCTCCAGAATGGGAACAGAGGTTCCAATCAGATCCAGTCCGTTGCTCCCTGTGGCCTAAAACACGAGCCTCCAGCAGCCTAACTGTTGCTAAAGATACGAAGCAGGATTGTCCACAACAAAAGGCACTTTATCCAGCTGTTAACTAAAATTGACATGTCTCTTGAATACATACAACATATGATTCATTTATTACACACCACCCTCCATCCTACAGCTGGTAAATACAAGCATCATTTTCATACTGAGCTGATGCTGGTGGTGATGGTGTTTCACCAACTGAACCAGCAGACGTGGTGCACCAGCATAGATCAGCAGCATCCCAATAAGTAAATACAGCTGCCTTTCATTTTCCTGCATGGTTGCCTGAAAGTTATGCAACTCATGCATGTCAATAAGCCACAATGTTAGTTCAGTAAAAATCTGGCAAAATGGTGCAAATTTTATGGATCTGCTCTCATGTTGTTGAAATTTAATACAAATTTTGCACAAAAGGATAAGGCTGAATGCTCCCTGTGCATTTTAGATACTCACTGCTAATTTCTCCTCAGCAACATTTCATGTCAGATGTTCAGTTTCATTTGTCACTGAACTATACACACTATTTTGATGCAAGCGTTTGTCCTGTAAAGACGTGCTTGCATATGTTTTTGCCACTAATGTTTATTGACCACATTCAACTCCTGCGTGGATCACCCTCAGTGTTAATGATATCTTATCAGCATAACAAACCATGAAGTGCACTGAAAGTCTTTTTGTTTTCTTCAGGTTTGAGGCATTTTTGGAGGAGCTTTCTGTTTTGTAAGGTTTTATTCTCTTGTTTAATTCAAATGATCGATAAAAATATAGAGAAATGTCTGGTGATAAGGATCCTGTTTGTACAGTCATTTCATTGCATTTGCAGCTTATCCACCGTGTCTTCAATATGTTTGCCACAGCGGTGCTGTAGCTGTGCCAGGCTTGCAGGTGTGTTTCAAGGTTTTTTTGGATTCCTGTTACCATGGTAGGCCTCTGTGCTATTTATCTCGGGGTCCTCAAACACCATTTCTCTACACTTTATTATCACTTACTGCAACACATCACGTGATACCGCATCAGTATATAAACGGAACAGGGACTTGGCAAGCTCCTCCAAATGTAACCTGACCTCACAGGAGGTACCAAATCCACAGACACTTACAGCAGCAAAGAACTGCATTTTGCTAAACTATTTCCAAATGATTGTAGTCAATTGACTTTGTAATTTGACACCAGGCTCACTTGCCTTACTGCCTGCTGCTGTCAGGAGCACATTTAAAAAAAAAAAAAAAAAAAAACATTGTCGTGAAATGTGATCAGACTTGCACAGGTACAAACATTGGAGGGGTCTCCAGAGGGGGGAAATGTCACACCACATATCCCTCCCCTAGAGACACATGAACTATGAACTTAAAGCAACACTAAGGAACTTTCAGTTTTCGTTTATTTTGGCGGCGCCAGTGGACAAAAGCGGTAGTGTTTTGCCTGAATGAATACTACAGTTCCCATGAGGACTAGCGCGACGTCGTAAAATGCTGCTCCAGGTGGCATGCTGTCGGACTGAACTCGCCTATATTTGTTTCCAGTTGCTTTGTGAAGGACGGATAGCGACGAGGTAATGAATCTAATGGTGGCTAAACAATGTTATATCGTGATGTGACGCATGCCGTAAAGCAGGATTTTTGGAGTTTTTTTTAGCGTGCAGGGTTCCTACCACCCTCCTCACAGTTGCTTAGTCCAAGTGAAAGCAATACTGACGCCCTCAGGCCATGACAGAGGGGTCATTCAACTAGTTGTAAGTCGATGTATCATCACAAAAGATATTAAATGTTTAAGGTTGAAAAGTTCCTTAGTGTCAGTTTAAGACAAAAGTATGTATTGATTGATCAAATGAACTATCAAAGAGCTCATATGCCCTCATGTACACCGTCATTTCACAGGCTGTTCAACCCATTGTGGATTTATAGGAACACCTTCAGTCTGTAATTGTGGATTTTATGGATAATAAATCTATTGAGGCACAGCTAGTATTTATCCTTCCCTCTGTGGTTTGTGCTGTAGCTGTAGTTGTTAAACTTGGTTTATCGGTTGAGCTTTCTCTTTAAAAGTGTCTGGAAATAACTGTGTTGTAATTGGCACTTTATAAATAATGTTGAATTGAATTAAAGGTCCCATATTATACAGTTTCTCAGCATAGTTGTCAGAGGTCCGACCACATTGTGGTCACAGTGCTTTGCCTCGAACCCTGCCTGGTCCTGAGTTTCAGCCAGCCTGAAAGTGAGTTCTACTGAGAACAGGCTGTCTGTGTGTCTGTCCACGCCTGCTCCACACCCCTCTTGGGATGAAAATTTTGCTTGTGGTACCAACGTTTACGGTGGTTATTACTGCTATGGCCCATAGAAACACTTTTGTTCAAATAACTCCAGTTTGAAGCAGAATCTGACCCTGAAGGAGTTTAGACTGCAGCCTGTGTCTGAATAACGTTACTTAGTCGTATGTGTTGCTGCAGTTACCAAGTAGCAAATGCTAGCTCCTGCTCACTCTGAGGGGGGAACTGTTTCGGTTTTTCATTTTTTGTGGAATTTATTCAGTCATCTTTTAAGATGGGAGGGTAAAAAGAAGTTTCCACTTCTCCAGTTCACATCATGAAGAGAAAATCACTGATTTGTCGATGCGAGCACACATTCACTGAAAAGTGGAGCGAACAAGTGAGGGAAATGACAGACTTTCTGCATTTCTGTGCATTGCAAATTTAGCCTAATGTGCGACCTTTAGGTCTTATCATTCAAACAAGGCGCAGACAAATAAAATGTCACAATCTGCAAAAGCACAGCGTTACCTGCAGCCGCTGTGGATTTGAATTCCCTTCACATGAAAACACGCAGCGTAATCTGTGCTTCACTGATGAAATGAAAGGCAGCAGTCCTGTTTGGCTGAGCCCATTTCTTAGCAGCCATGTAAATCCTCTGGTCCTCACAGCACAGTGCTCAGCTCTGATCCAGACAGTGCTTGCTTCAGCACCATTGAGCTGGCTGTCAGTGGACGGAGTGGAGAGTCTGCAGGCCCCCCCCCCCTCCCTCCCTGCTTCCTCTTTTCATTTTTTTTTTTTCTTATCCCCACTCACCCCCACCCTCCAGCCAACGTGGTGACTCACTGAAACCGACTCGAAGAACACATGGCTTCAGCAGCACCTCCAGCTACATGAATGTTAGCTTTCATGTCTTTTGATTTTTAAAGCACAGAAGATGATCTTTTTTTTTCTTTTTTTTTTTTTTTAATTTAAAATACGGTTCTTTCACAGCAGAATCAGGGCACATGGCTACAATAACAACAAGATTGCAGTTTTCTTAACCTCTACAGCCACATGGTTGAATTTGAATCAAAGCGCCCTCAGGATTCGTCTCAATATATTAATTATCAGCTTGTTGTCATCAGTGAACTAATAGGCTTTTTTTGTAATGCAGCAGTTATTTGCCAGTTACTCTGACAGGTATTATGAGAGGAGACACAAGGACACGAAGCAGCCAGTGCTGTCAAGCAACAGTTGTCACAGAGGTGAGTTTATTATTTTTGAGCTGAGCCTTACATCTGGAGGAAGAAAAAAGCACAAAGAGGTGGTTAGCTGCAGTGATATTCATTGTGCTACATTGGCGACCCTGTTCGTGTCTCACTAATTATAGCAGGCGTGTGTATTTCTGGCGGCGGAGTATTTATACTCGTCCCTCATCACACTTTCTCAGCCTGAAGTGGGAATGTGGATTGACTTAGACAGGCCTAGTAAAACCTCACGTCAATAGCTCTGATGAAAGAATGACATTTAGTTACTGAGTGTGTGAATGCAGATTTTAGTTGCCCCCCCCCCCATGTAAAATTCAGGAAATGTACATTATAACACATGCGAGAATGTCAAGTTTGGCTCAAAAAGTTTGATATAATCACAACATCCTGGAGAATATTTGTAATCTGGGAACTGATTAAATAACGTAATTATTCACGGTTTAGAGAGATTTTTGCTTTTCTTGGTTTATCCTCCATCTGATACAAAGAGCTTTAGCTTCTAATTCATGAATCCCTCCCTGAACAGAAGCTGGTTTTTTTAGGCACAACAAAGGAATATGCCTACATGCAGCATTAAGTTCTTGTAATTTGACACCATCCTCACTGTCTTGCTTCCTCCAGCAGATTATCCATTCATCTTCTCAAGCACCTTATCCAGGTTTTGGATTGCTGGATGCTGAAGCTGATCACGGGTGGAGGCAGGCTACGTCCGGGACAAACACAGAGAGATAGTCATTCACACCCAGCGCCACTTTGGAGACTCCAGTACCTGGAGAAAATTCATACTTCCACACAGAAAGCTCATAATTCGAATATCAAGAAAAAAAACATTTGTTGTTATATATGTTCCAGGTTTGCACTAAAAGCTGCCGTAGATTCTGATAAGCAAACTAGAAACATAAGTACACTTTCAACAAGCAATACGAGGTTGTCTGTGACCTTATACCCATAATGCAACTAGTCTCATATTTCCTTGAACAGAGCGTTAGTCTTGTGTGGAAGTGCTTGCCCTAATGGGATATAATTGCCACATTAATTGTTTCTTGATGTAGTACCCTTCAAACGGAGGGCTGTGAGGTTGAGAAGCAATTCAGTGCGTTTTTAATTTCTGTAAACAAAAGCCTTTCGCTCTGTCGGAGGTAAAGTGTGGCTCCAGCTGCTGGATGAGACCACAGTGCGGTTGGAATTAGTTTGTCCAGCGCGTATTTGCATTGGCCGTGCAGCTCGTGTTGCTCACACAGTGGAACTGGCTGCAGGTGCTCCTCATTACGCCTGCTGGAAGTTTGATCTCTTGAATCGTTGTGCAAACGATTTTCAAGTCATACCCACGCACAATTAGTCTTTGACAGATGGTGTGTTGGTCAGGCTGTTTTTTTTTTTTTTCTTTCTTTCTCCAAAACATTGAGCTGAAAGAACTGGAAGCTCAACTTTAGATTTAGCAGTTTGTAGTTTTCAACCTGGCATTTAGTGATTTATGGTTTTTCAAAATGGTCTCTTATTACTCTAACTTGTCAACCATGTTTGGGTTTGATACATTGATGGTGTACATTCCCAAATAAACTCGCCTAGAAAAATGAAAGATGTCCCGTAAACACTCTGCAGGCGGCGTCCGTCAGATAACATGAGCGGCGCTGCAAAAGATGATGAACAGTTTGTGTTTTATCAGTGTGTTTTTCTTCTGTCCGCAGGCCGATCAGCTGACTGAGGAGCAGATTGCTGGTGAGTGCATACCTAACCTTGTTTGGCTCGTTTCAGCTGTGGCAGCACCTCAATTCACCTCCAAGCCAAAGAACCTTCAAGATGAAGCGAAGCACAAGTTTAGGGGACTGCTTGCTGTTGGTTCGGATCTGGTCCCGGTCCTGCTCATATTTCACTCAGTAGTTAATCCCACACACATTCACACGACTCTACGTCCATTTAGTTCTTTTTAAATGTTGGTCAAAATGTACAGACATTTTGCACGGATACTTTTATGCAGGATTTTCACAGGTCATCCTTAATGCTGCGCATTCATGGACACTAACTGGGGCCATTTCTGTAAATCCAGAGTTCAAGGAGGCGTTCTCGCTGTTCGACAAGGACGGCGACGGCACGATCACCACCAAGGAGCTCGGGACGGTGATGCGCTCTCTGGGACAGAACCCCACCGAGGCCGAGCTGCAGGACATGATCAACGAGGTGGACGCCGACGGTGAGGAGAGAAACGCTCAAGGACACCAGGAAATTACTTGTAAAAAAAACATAAATTAGATTGGAAACAGTAGGTGACCATCCTCAAGGAGAGATAGTTCATTCTAATCGTTACATCATACTAGTATCCTGCAGAATGTGGCTTTTATGAGGAAATATATCAAACACTTTCATAGTTATTTTTTTTTTCTTTTCTTTTTTTTTTCTGCATCATACTGACACTCCCCACAATTTTCTCCCAACTCTCTCTGGATGTTTAGGAAATGGGACAATCGACTTTCCTGAGTTCCTGACCATGATGGCCAGGAAGATGAAAGACACGGACAGCGAGGAGGAGATCAGAGAAGCTTTCAGAGTCTTTGACAAGGTACGCCTGGCCCGGGTCCCACGTCACTCAGCACAACTAGAAACTCTCCGTCTCCGTTTGCCGCAGATCATTTTGTGGTTCCAAGGCAAACACTGGAAAGGCAGAATGTCTTTCAGGCCGTTCACGGTCATGAATTCTTAAGTGTTGAGAGAGAGAAGATTGGTGCGGTGCTGAACTGCAACATTGATGTGCTTTGTTTGCCCTCAATTTGCTCTTGGGTCGACACAAAAGCTTCTTATTAGGTTCCTGAAGCTGTTTGAGGACAGTGACATTGAAACGTTTGGCGTTTGGACTCAGCGTCGAGGCTAAAACATGCAGGATAAACTAAACAACATGACTTCACAGGTGGAGAATATAGGAAGCCGGTGTTTCTCGTGCAGCACAAAGGTTCTCTGTTTAGTTGTAGAAAGAAAAAAAAATTAGTCTAATTTTGTCACATTGGATGACTGAGGAGTGTTGAACACAGGAAATGGTGTCAAGGTGTTAAGTCTAAAAAAAAAGTCATTTTAAATCATTAACTGATTTTAATTCACAGCGTTGCATAAAGAAAAGAGATCAATTCATTCATCTTGAGTTGTGACTGAGCTTTATCGTCTGTTTACCTTCGGTGCAGCTTTGTACCGCTGAGCGTCGTAGGCTGCCGGAGATGAAGGCAGATGACACCAAACACACAGAGAAAGACCACCACACCACACACACTCACACTCACACCTACCGAGCATCAGAAGGAAACCAACACGTACAGGCAGGAACATGCAAAATACAAACTGAGTGGCCCTCAGATCCAACTCAGGCGAAATCACAAAGCCTCTCATCAGGTTTCACTTTACACTTACCCCACAGACGGAGGTAATGAGATTACAGTCACATGCTTCTGCACTGAAAACCTCACAAATACTGGAGCGTGATTGAAGTATCTTCCTTTGGAAATCAAGTTTCAAGATGCACTCGTACAGATTTCTTCTTAGACGGTTGGTACAAGTGTTTGAGAGGAAATTGACACATTCCCCGGTTTTCTCATGTTTTCAATTAAAATACATGAACACTCAATTTGCTGGCATTCACACTGATTTTTTTTCCTCTAAATAATTGTGTTTTCCATCACTTAGAAGCCATTTTAAATTCTAAAATGCAATGAAACACTACAGATCATTAGGGCTCCGGTGAGGATTTTCAAATCAAATGATTATTTTTCTTCGTAACGATGTTCTGTGATTTATCCTAAACAGGAAAGCCTAGAGACATTCTGTAGTTTCTGTGCGTCATCCCGCCTGTTGTTTCCGACCCCCTGCAGGACGGGAACGGCTACATCAGCGCAGCCGAGCTACGGCACGTCATGACAAACCTGGGCGAGAAGCTCACCGACGAGGAGGTGGACGAGATGATCCGTGAGGCCGACATCGACGGCGACGGCCAGGTCAACTACGAGGGTGAGTTCTGGCCTGCTTCCTCCTCTCCAGACGTGCACCGATGAACGACTTCTCCGTTTGTTTGCCTCATTTTGGCTCGAAATCGTTTTATCTCCCTCGCTTTTAAAAGTCGCTCTGTGGTCTTTTTCTTGCAGAGTTTGTCCAGATGATGACTGCCAAGTGAGAAGAACACTGACGTTTTCTCTCAGCGTTGCTTGTCCTCCCTAAGATCACTGTCTTTTAACAACCAAAAAAAAACAAAAAAAACAAAAGGAACAATTACAAAACCATAGCCTACCACCCCAAGCGAATCACTTAATCGTAGAATTTTGCAAATTGTGCTGCAGAACACCAACTACTTCTAAAGGTATCTGTTTAGAAAACACCGACAGAGTAATCCTTGTTGAAGTTGAAGGACCAAGCTTTAAGAGGGCTGAAGCCCCCGTTCTTCAGACCAAGATTCTGCTGAGTCACCCAGCTCCTGATTAATTTAGAGGCGAGAGCAACACTGAAAAGGCAGAAGGGTAGGAAACCACGCTACGGTTTGTTTAGAGAAGTTGGATATTCAGTTCTTTACAGATTTGTCTCCCAAAAAAGGAAAAAAAAAAATTGTAATTCCCTGGCACCGGTGGTGATTCTCCACTTCCCCGAATCGAGTCCTCTTTTTTTGCATGCACCCTTTCTGTGGCCGTTCTCTTGTAACAGCGAGGAGGCTCTGATCCGTTCAGAGGTAGTGGTCAAACCGTGTACACACTGGAGGTATATACATAAATATATAGCTATATATCTGTAAAATTTGTGTCACTATTGATTATTGCAGGAGCAAATAGTTGAGACGTAGGGTGTTCTTTCGGCGCTCGCCTGGAGACGAGCGTCCCGTGTACCTTGAAGAGTTAGGACGAGAACAGGAAACTGGGGGGTTTTCTGCCCGGCGGGATGGTGTTTTTGTCTGGCGTCGAGTCGCGGGCGTCACTCTGCCCGCAGCACTGATTGGAGAGCAGTGTGTCGAATTGCTTCAGGAGGATTGTTGTAAAAAACACACTTGAGGACTGCAGTTATTAACATTTCTTCTGCGAACAGATATCCTGATGACATTATTGATGTAATGCTTTATAAATGTGTTCTCAAATATTAATGTATTGATGACAAACTTTGGTCACAAAATATATCTCTCTATATATTAGTGTATCGTAAAGTTTGCATTGCCTATTGTTGTAGTAAATGACCTGTGACATGTTTTCTCTTTGGTTTTGAAATGTGCCATATTATTCAAAGAAAAAAAAAAGCCTCAACCTTTCTTGCAAGACTCGTAGTTCATTAGAATATAATAAACCTACTTACTATAATAACATAAAAATACATGCAGTTGAACATATTTGCACTTTGGTATAAACCACATGGATGTTTAAAAAAATGTTTTGTTCAAAAAAAAAGGAAAAAAAAAAAGAAGAAAAAGAAACCAAATGTCACTGTTGCCGCTGCTATAACGACTCCTACGTTTCACTCATTTCTCGTCCTTGTCTGAGCTTCAACTTGTAGTCCGGTGATCAAACTTTCAATCTGCTTGCTGTTTTCCTGAACAGAATACTGTATATTCACAAACACGACGTGCGGTGGGGGGGTGTGACGTGTTTCATCTGGGCTGTCAGATTGGGGTGAAGTGGGTTTGTAGCCAAGAATTGATGCTTTAGATGTGCGATTGGTTTCTTTATTTTTTCCTCTCTCTCTCTCTTTTTTTTTTTTTTTTTTTTTCTCTGAACAGTTGGCTAGATTTAAGAAGCTGGGATGTCTTCGGATTTCCTCGAACTGAGTACAAAAATTGCTGCATTTGAGGCGTTTTAATTGGTTACCTTTGAGCGATGCTTGGAAGTAAATGGTTTCTGGACTGTTAACTTCTGAAGTTGTCTCAAAAATGTAAAGATGTGATATATTTTCCATAAATCAATAAATTGACTGAGCTTTACTTTTGCTTGCATTCCTATGATGTGTTCAATATGAATCTGTTTTTTTTTTTTTGTTTTTTTTTTCTCCCTAACCACAAGCCACAAAGCTTTTCCCTGACTTCGCGGTTTTTATTCTCCCCGGCTCGGATCCACACGCCAGTGAGCAGCTCTCATCCAGACGCTCGGATTGGGTCAGGGTAGGTCGCCAAAGCCCTTCACTGGAGAAACTATCCCAGGCACCGGCTATATTTAGTGGCTCATGAGATTGCTACAGGAGCGCTGTGGTAATCCAGGTCAGCAGGGGTCGCGACCTCTCACTCACACCCCAAACGCAGAGAGGAAGCGCTGCCATCCCCCCCCCCCCCCCCTCCCCCCCCCTCTCCCCCCCCCCCCCCCCCCCCCCTCCCCCTCCAGACAGACCAGATCAAGAGCCAATGGGAGGAGGTTCTATCTGGGCCAGGTGGATGCGATTGGGCGTGCGCTGGCACGCTAATCGTGTGGTTAAGTAGATAAGGTAAATGAATTAAGGAAGCAGGAGCACACTCAGCAGGATGGCGGCATCGCAGGTGTGATTAACCTCTGGTTGTGTAACGGCGAGCTGAAGAGGCTTACCTGTAACTCCTGCAGTAACTGGGTAGTTCTCATGAACAAGACTTTAAATGGTGCGTCTTAATTAAATACACCTTCTGCATGACATTTAGGGTTTATTCAATACTACAGTAAAGTGATTCAGCTGTACAGTATGTATCACTGAACAGAAATCCTTTGGTAAAGAAATGTGGATATATATATATAAAATATTCAACTTTTTAATTATTTTGCTAACTTATGGGATAAAGGTGAAAGGAATGAAACAAGTCGTTCAAAACTTTCCATTGCGTTTTAAATTTTCAAGATGCATCAGCTTATCCGTGCTTCCCTCCCTCTCGCCATCCGTCCATGAAGTCGAAACGCTTTTGCTCAGAAGCAAAAGGCTGAATGCTATATGGTGTAGCATGTGTTCACGTAGTAAAATAAGTTTATATATTGAGAAGTTAATGTTTTTTGAATGGAGTAGCTGACTGTCTATTCAGAATTCTGTATTGATTGGTAAATATTAAATTGATCACATAACCAATAATAATAATAAAAAAAAAAAAAAATCAGAAAAGTTTACCCAAAGTGAAAGCTCATTTTTATGTTTCATGACAAGCTCCAAAGAACTTACTGTTGAATTCGGACTGCACATGAAACAGCCTTCAAGTTCTTGATGAAGTTTTGTTTAGTATTTTATTTTGTTGATACAACTTGTCTTCCTTCACTTCATTGGCCATTCATTTCAGGACTTTTGCTTTAAAACAAACCTTTTAGTAATTTGTTTTTCTTTTCATTTTGAGTAAATAAACTTTGGTTTGGTATTGTAAATCCATGTTGAATGATAAAAGGGATCAACATTGTGCTGTTGTTAATGTTATGTGCACCTTATGTAGTGTTTAACTGTATCTGGTCCAAGAAATATTTTTCCCATGCTCAACAAACACAAGCTATGGGATAGATCTTGTGCCAATATGAATATTTTCAATACAACATTTTCATACTTATTGTCATCACAGCTTGAATCTTTTTACATGCTTGAAATATGCTGCCATTATTATGTATAGAAATGAAAAAAGAAAAAGACTACTTTTCAGCAATACTCCATTTTTTCGAGCTGCATAATGAAGTTGTTGTGAAGGAGTGCTGAAGAATGACCACTAGGTGGAGCTGCTGATCCAGCTGCTAACGTGATTCCAGTCAAGTGCAGTGTGGTTGACACAGGAAGGAGTAGATGTGTGTGAAAACAGAACTGAGGAGCCGTGCTCAGCTGTCTAGTAAAAGGAAGTTAAATTATAACTACAAACACTTAACTGAAATCAGTCTGTGCTCGTGAGGAAAGACTTGAGTGTGTTTGCAGGAATTGCAAGTCCATGATGTTTATGATCATGACTGTTAGTGACCATCACTCCTGAGCCTGAGTAACAAAGAGTTCTACTCTCTATCCACATTAGCCCACAGAGAGGGAGTTTTATCTAAAACGCACTGTACAACACAGTCTCTTGAATATTAGAAGTAGAAACACTGTCTGTCCAGCTGCAGCACTGCAGGTTGTGCAGACGACCTCTGTGATGCTGCCACGCTCCATCTTATTCTTATGTTTGCTGATTGTGTGTCTCTTGGCATTTCGTCTCAGTTTACATGTGCCTGAACACATTTTCCTCATCATGCATGGTGCATTTTCTTTATTTTGCTCACTTGGAAAGAGAATGTGCCGTGTCTGTTCACAAGTCTGGAAATATTGTTAAATTGTGGAGCAGGAGTGTTTTTTCCTCTGTTTTAACATGTTATTCATCACATAGCTCCGGAGTTGAAAACACCACTGGAAGGTAATTCTCCAGACTACCATCTGCATCACTCCATTTAATGACTTTGCTGATTAAAACACTGTAAACCCAGTGTAATGACGCTTTTATGACCTACTAAATCACCTCGTTGTCCCGCCTTTCAACTCTCCACAACTCTTTCCTGGGTTCATAATGTCTCCTGTGTCAAAGACGAATGTATCAAACACGTTACAATCCCTGTGACGAAAATTATACTATTTTTTAAAAATAATTTTCAGCCAGTTCTGGTTTGCAGCAGATATCCCGAGTTGGAAATGACCCAGAAATGACACTGTGGCATCTCGAAACCACAATGAGGAATGAGTCAAATCTATAAAATACAATCTAATGCTAAACACAGATGTGCTACAAGAGTGATGATTAAAAGAAGTAAACATGCTTTTCCCACAAGCCTCAAGCAAAACCCGCTTACATGTCAGCAAGAGGTATCTGTTAACTTCGGTTTACTTCAGAAACCAAAGAGGGGGAGACGATGTTGATGTCTTTTTATCACATATCTTGCTTCTTGTAATTTATGATGAAAAAACATCAGTTCTAATGCAAAATGTACATTTTCAAGCTATTATTTATTTCATTAGATCACTTATAATAAGATATTAAAAATAAGCTACAATGCAAAAGAATAAATATATATATATGACAGTCTTTTCAATTACAATTTACAAGAAACTTAAGTTTTAACCAAAAATGTGCCCTTCAGTGTGACACACTGTCCCCATAACCCTTCAGACTCTCTTTAGAGAAGACTTAATGAGAAAAGTTCATTATGTTGCTGTAGCAGTCAGTCATAATTCACACAAAATCAATCAATCAATCACAAAATTAAAAATGTATGAGCGCAAACATTGAACCTGGGAACTGAAATGAGATTGTGGATGATTGAGTCTGAGAAAAACTTCAGTAATCAGTGACATTGATGTTCTCCCTTAAAATATAAATCTTAACATGAAGCTCTTGAGTTATTAAACACCCTTGTTGAAAACAGAGAATACAGATCAATTGTAGATTGAAGAGGCAAAAAAGTGCTTAAGAAAAAACTGTGTAGCCCAAAAATCAAATTCAACTGCACTGTATGAGACACAAAAAACAAAGTTTAAAAAGAATGATGGAGGAAGAAGGGGGGCAGTAGTTGTGTCAAATAAATGAAAGCGCTATAATCAAACTAGGTCTAACAATCACATTCTTATAAAACATAAATAACTGCAAAGCAAAGAAAGCAACAAATAAGTATAAATAATTAAAAAAAAAAACATGTTCTATTCTTCCTCCGGTTCGAATAGCTTCCTGTTTGGACACTGAGCTCTGAATGAAGACGAGAACCAGATATAGTCAGTGAAAATTTCTCATCACCCAATTTCAAATTTATCATTATTATCATAAAGTTCCTTTAAATTTCATTTATTAGCCAACATTCTCCACAAACATGTAAAGGCAGGTAAACTGAGGGTTGAGGAATGATTTTACACTTTGCTTCTTTAACAGTCAGAAATTGATTGGTTTTATGAGGCAAGACAGACCTGCTGTCAGTCGCCACACTGACCTGGAATGGATTTGGGGGGGGGGGGGGGGGGGGGGGGTTTATGCGTGTGTCAAACACAAATGTGTCACATAATGAATATTCATTTTTTTGTGATCAAATGTTTTTTATTTAACAATAACAGAAACAGTCAAAGACATGAATTGACAGTACAACCAAAACATTTTTGACTGTAGCAAGTAATAAAATAAAATAAAATAATAAAATTGTTTAAGAATTAAAACATAATAATAATAATAATAATAATAATAATAATAATAATAATAATAATAATAATAATAATAATAAAATAAAAATAATAATAAAAAATACATAAATAAACACAAAACCAGGGCACCACCCCCCACCCCTCAAACAACACTCACACTAGCACGCTCTTACAAAACTAGTGACACCACAAAGTCTCTGATAAACTTCTTGAGCGCACACACACATACACACAACATATACACATACATGAAAATTCAATTCAGGGGAAACAAGAAATCAACAGTTTGGTCAAGTGAGGAGAAAGCTCAACTCACAAACTCTTTCAGCGAGTCAGCTACTCTGTTCCAGTTGTTTATGGTAGCTTCACTCGCACCATTGACTCTGGCAGTTGATAATTCCAAGTAAACTACATCAAGGAAAGTGAGGGCCCATTGCCTGACAATAAGTGAATGGGAAGGCTTCCATCTAACCGCAACCAGTTTCTTGGCAGCTGTTAGGCCAGATAAGACGTGCGTTTTTTGATCTTGGAAATATTTATTTCTGACAAATCAATTAACAAAAGGACTGATATAGACACTGGAATAGTTACCAATACTAATTCAGATAACTTGGCTGCCACTTCAGACCAGAACTGCGAGACCGGAGGACAGTCCCAAAACGTGTAAAAAAGTGCCAGGGACTTTCAAAGGGCATAAGCTTATGTCCTGGAATGAACACAGCCCAGCATTAGAATAAATGTCATTCAAAGTGCGAATATTACTATTAATCCAGGCAGATCGTGACACATATCTATCTCCAATCAAGAGACCAGAGTTGTTATAGAGCGGCGTAAGGGTGTGCCACTCACAGGAGATTTTACAGTGAAGCTCAACAGCACGCCATGTCTGAATAAGTTGTGATACAATTGGGCCAAAGCGTAAGCGGCATTGTTTATTGGACAGATTAGTGAAAAGAACCTCCTGCAAGCTCCAGGGTCTAACACAATTTTCTTCCAGCTTGCGCCAGGAGACTGAAGCATCTGTGTTATGCCACACCAGTACTGGTCTAAGCAAAAACGACCAAAAGTAATATTTAAAGTTTGGCACGGATAGGCCACCGCTATCTATTCCTCTCTGTATTGTGGATCGTTTGAGGCGTGGGCGCTTCCTGTTCCAGATAAACCGGGAGATAGCAGAATTTATCTTGTCTTAATAGTTCACAGGAGGCGAGAGGGGAATCATTGAACTGATAAAATTTGTCCCATTTTAACAATAGAGACACAAGCTCTGAGGGAGTTGGGAAGGCTGATCCACCTGTCCAACTCTGCTTGGATTCTATTTAGTGTTTGTGTGTAGTTATAAGTTACCATACGGTTCAGAGATGGGAAAATTTGTATTCCGAGGTACTTAAAATCCTGTACAACTGGAATTCCAGATGGAAATTGCAACCTTTTAGCCGAGTCATTAAGAGGGAGCAGTGCAGATTTTGTCCAATTGATCTTAAAGCCTGAGAGAGAGCTAAATTCTTCACAGATAGATAATAAATTAGGTAGAGATTGCAGAGGATTCTCCATAAATACCAGCACATCATCAGCATATAATGATAGGTGATGCTGAGTATCGTTAACTGAAATTGGGCGCACAGAGCAGGACTGACGAATCATTTGAGCAAGTGGCTCAAGCGAGAGTGTAAACAGTGCCAGGCTCAAGGGACAGCCCTGTTGGGATGATCTGGTGACTGGGAACAATGTAGAGGAAAGTTGACTGGTGAGCAAAAAGGCTGAGGGATTTGAATACAGAACCTTCACCATCTGAATAAAGCTTTTACCTAAACCCATTTTTTCCAAGACCGCTCACAAAAACGACCACTCCAGCCTATCGAATGCTTTCATGGCATCAAGTGAAAGCACTGCAGTTGTTTTTGTTTTTGTCTGTAGATGCGTCAATTATATGTAGAAGACGTCTGACATTGTCTGAAGCTAACCTCGACTTTATAAAACCAGTCTGATCGCAGCTGACTAATGTTGACATGTAATTCTGAATGCGTCTGGCCAGCACCTTGGCATATATTTTAAGATCTGCATTTAACAAACTGAGCGGTCTATAACTACTGCAGTCTACAGGGGGATTACAGTCAGGTCGGCACCAATCCAAGTCGGCCCTGGCCAACTCGGCACCGCCCCCGGGATACAGTCAAGTCGGCATCAAGCCAAGTCGGCATCAAGCCAAGTCGCCCTCGCGGGGGGGGCTCTCAAGTGGCCGAGTTGGTCGGTGCCGACTTGACTGTAAGCTGCTTACCAACTCGGCCAAAAGCCTCTTTTTTTTTTAATTACGATAACGGCTGCGGCACGACCATTTGTACAGTTTTTTTCGTGCCGGCTGCGCCACTTCTCCTCACATAGCAGGCGGGTGACTGGAGGACAAACTTTGTGATTATGGTTACTCAGAGTTACTCAGAGTGGGGAACCACTTCGGCAGCGTTTTCGTGAGGAACTGGACCGGGTTGTTCCCTTCAGATCCTGCTGGAAGCCCGATGATGCGGACGTTGCAGCGTCTGCTCCGGTCCTCCAGGTCGGCTAGCTTACGCTGCATCATCTCCAGCGTCGTCTCTTGGTTAGCCAGCTTCCCTCGGTTACTCTCAACATTAGCTCGTATTTTGTCAAGTTCTAAGTTGACGCAGTCGACACTCTCATTTAGAGAGAGTAAGTCCGCTTGAATGGCTCTTAATTTTGCCTCAGTGTCTTCTGCCACCTGTTGGGAGTTTGTCGAAGCGCGCCTCCAAGTATCCACGTTGTTTCTCCAGAACCGCTTCAGCTATGGCCTCCATGTCGGACATTCCTCTCGTCTTCACAGCGAGACCCGTCTCAAATTTCTTACTTGAATCGGCCATTCCGCGTGCACAGCCAGCCGCACGTTCAATTGTAATGGTTAATAACTGATACAACGGTAAAAAATCGTTAAAGATGTCAATGCTGGGTTGAGCAGGATCGAGCTAGGCCGCCATCTTGTCCAGCTGATCATGTGACCCCACATAATGAATATTCATATAATGAAACCCTCACTGTTTTCATTAGGACTTAACTGGTTCTGGTACACTATAGTTGAATTCTGAGGGCAAGAAAGATCTCACAAAATGTTACTGGTGAGATGAAGAAATGAAACAGGGAAGTGAAATAAACCCTGAAAACCTTCTGCTTTCCTTGTTAGGAGAAGAGTCACTGTTCATGAAAGTGACTCCCAGTTCACTTTGAGTTTATTTATGTCTCTTTCACTTTTTAATACATAATGTGGTCTCCATCTACTTTTTATGGAGGAGTTCAACAGAAATTTTGTGACGCTTTCTCAGTTTGAGGTTTTTGTTTTTTCAGCGAGCTCCATCAAACACGATCCCTGCCCATTCTGTGGAAGTCTGACCACAATTATTTTATCAGCCGGATATCACGCCCTCTCTCTGCTCATGTCCCACAGACTCCAGGGACTACTGCTGCCAGTACCAATAGTGCTATATCTAGGAATCTGGAGCATCTTTTCACTTTATGCATCTGAAATGACAAATGTCGATTCATGGAAACAGCTGAAAAATAAGGCAGAACATGAAAAGTAATCGAAGCAATTTGAACAATGAACAATGAGAGAACCTGAATTTATCACCATCCTGAATCAAAGGCCAATAAAACAAACAAAAAAAAAAGTCAAGAAGCAAAACAGCCCCCAACTATGATACTTCCTCCCCCGTACTTTAACATGCGTATTGTTTCCAGTTACCTCACCTGAATGGCTTCTGTAATAAAAACATCTTGACTTGTGGACAGTCTAACCGCAGGCTGGTCAATGCCTGTTTTAGCTTTGGTTGTTTTTAAAGCGCTATGTAAATAAAGTTGGGCTGAATGTATTTTGCGCAGACCTAACATTTGTGAGTGTGTGTTCATACACTTCCTTCAAGTTATCTGAATAAAAATCGACACACTCTGTGACTCACCAGTGCCAGCTTATTTAAAGTTTAACAGCCTTTGCTCATGTGTTTGCTCTCTGTTACAACTTCAAAGTTTATGCTTAGCAGATTGAGATGATAATACACTAGAAGCAGTAGGTTTACATACACATGTCCAGTGATTGCTCTGTTGTGATAAGAGTCCATTTCAGCTATTCCCAAACCAACGCAGCACTTAGTGTCCGTGCCGACACTCTCAGAACAATGTGGCTGTAATTGACCTCCATTAAGTTGCTGCTTTGTAAAGGTTAACTGTAAAACAAAAGAATTCTGTTTTCGTCACGGTGAATAGCATAGCGGTGTGGTTAGCGCTTGTGCGTCACTGGCAGATCGCCCTGGGTTTGGGTCCATTTTAGAGGCTTTCTGTGTGGAGTTTGCATCTTTTTCCTTTGCATGTTTGGTTGTCACGAATACGCCTCCCCAGGGAGACAGGTGGATTCCACCTTCATGCAGCCCTGATTTGGATAGATGAAAATGGATGTAAATCCCTACGACCTGAGAGGCATCGACTTTGATCCAGAACGGAGGACAGAAGCATTCAGTCCAACCTGTACGGTGCAGAAATATTTTTCTTTTACCGTCAGTATTCTGCTTCTGATTAGAAATGAGAGACAAATGCAGCCAAGGCTCAGATTTCCTGAACATGTGTGTTGTAGTGTTGTTTACTGTCCCAACCGTTTTAATGTGAGAAATGAGTTCAATAGACTTCAAAGATTTGTTTCCTCTTCCTGAAAATGATTCTCTTCTGCCAGAATATCCCTTCGCCTCAATTCTTGAGAGGCTTTTATCCCTCATGTTCACATCAGTGATGTTGCTGACAGAGAAAAGCCCAAAGGAGTTACCGACAGAAAAAATCCCCCATTTCTCTAAATAACTCAATTCAATTGAAAAAGGAAACAAAGCTTTTGAAATAAATGCACTTCACAGTTTCTATTCATTCCCTGCCTTGAAACTACTTCAAAGTAGTTTTTGTGGCTGGGGAGCAAAAAAAAATAATCAGTTCAGGTTTTTCACATGTGACTTCCAGGATGTTGTGCAGATAGACCTCCTCGCAGGGGTTTTGTTATTGAGTAATGTGTTCACCCCTTGCCCCTGGGGAGCCAGATTCAATGAATTGGTGGTCATAATGCAGTGGGGTGACAGCCCACCTTTTTTTTTTCTTTTCTTTTCTTTTGAGGTGATGAAGGGAAACAAACACAGGGCTCTTGTAATGTTGGTGCTGTCCACGAAATCACTGGCCAGAGGACTTGAATGAAATCTGAACAGTTTCGGAGAATTTATACTTACTCACAAAACCACAGCAATGTGGATTTTTTTTTTTCCCCTATGAGCTGGACACTTTTTTTTTTAATTATTTTCAAATTTTCCCATTGAAATTGGTTTTGTTTGGGCTTTTTTTTTTCCTCCAGGTACTCCAGCTTCCTCCCACAGTCCAAAAACATTCATGTGAGAATAACTGATGAGAGTAAATTGCTCTCATAGCTGTAAATGTGAACATGTGGTTGTCTGTCCCCTTACCCTTTAAGTAGCTGCGATTGGCTCCAGCGCCTCACAACCCTCAACAGGATAAGCGGTTCAGAAAATGAATGAATGGGAATCAAAGTTACTTTGTGATCAGTTCTCCGTTCACTGCTCTGTTTACACTAAAAGGCTTACTGTATTGTAGCAGTGGCTTAAGGATGCCGGTTCACTGGAGCAGCACCAGGGTTTATCAGGTCATTTCCCAGGATCTTTTCTCCCAGTTTATTAAACCTGTCGGTTTTGTGTTTCAGTCCTTTTTTTATCACACATTGTTAATACCCTGCTCCGTGCCGGTTATGTTATAACTGTGTAGCACCATGGGTGAGACGGGCGTGGCAGCGATCACACCCCTCTTTGTTGTATGAGGAATTTAGGTTCATGTGAATAAAGTTGAATTTCCAATACAAGTGTGCACATGTATACAATAACCCTGTTTTCAATCTCTCTTTGGAAGACAATGTGGGTGAAAATCTTCAGACTTAAAAAGAAAAAATCTAAAACACTCATATCTGTACTTTTATTTCTGTGTTAGTGATCACATGTATGATCTTTACAAACCACTTGCAGGTCATGTGACACGACTGGGAATAGATTAATGCATGATCTCTCATATTCTCTAACCTAAGTTGAACCCAAATTTCCATCCATCCATCCATCCATCCATCCAAAGAGCTCTTCATGTTATCCCAACAGCAGTTTTCACTCTCAGAGTGTTGGTTTACTGAAGGCTTGACGCGTTTCCAAAACTAACACTGGTGCCAGAGCGTTCAGCTCTCAGACTCCTCCTGTGGTCCTGGAGAAAAAAAAACAGCCAGCTTCACTTCAGGATGTCAACACCTTACTCCACATAGGCTGATATTTCAAGCTGGTTCAAATCACCCCGGGCTTCTTTTTCTTCATGAGTTACAATGGCTGCCATGCGCTGTGCGGGTGCATCATGGGAGAAATTCTGGGCTTACCGTTTTGCACACTTTGGCAATTTGGAACGAGGTGGGACCACCAGCAGGAAAGAATCTCAGCCAGCACCAAGATCTACCCAATGATATCTTCAACTTTGTTAAGGTTCTAAGGAATTGTGAGATAAAGCCAAATAAGGATAAATGAGGGGAGGAAAAAAAAACAAAACAAAATTTAACCAAACCACAGTTGTGCGTTGCGGTTGTGTTGTGACCATTGTAAACTGGTGACAGTAAATGCCAAGAGTATAATTTTAGAAACCATGAGTAAATTTATTATGTGTTATGATCTTGATGTCTTGGTTGTTATGTTCCCAAGATAGCCTATTGGTTTGGGCAGTGTGTGTGACTACAGCTGCATTTGTTTTGAGCTTCTATCTGTTTATTGAAGGGTGCCAGTCTGGTTTATTTTATCTGCAGTGTGACTGTAAACACACAGAAATCGCATCTGTGAAAATGCCCAGTGGTAGTTAAAGTAAATTAGTTCCTTCCAACCAAACATCTGACGTCACGAAGACGTGCAGATCAGGTCGTTTTTGGGTCGGTCAGTCAAAGACCATATCTAAACGTCCGCCGAACGTACAAAATGGATCCAAGATTCAGACGTCAGTATTGGACCTTTTTTTGACGTCATAATAACGTTCAGGATTTGGACGTCATCCAAAGACCGAATCTAGACGTCAGCAGAACGGTCCAAGATTCAGACGTCATTATTGGACCTCATTTAGATGTAATCTTGACGTTCACATTTGTACCTGATCTGGACACCTGTGAAGGACCAAATCTAGACGTCAGCAGAACGTACAAAATAGGTCCAAGATTCAGACCAAGATTTATTGGACCTTTTTTTGACATCATAATGACCCAGCTGGCATTCAACCGACCTTAAACACTGACATTTAGTTGAAATAATGTCAGTTGACGAAAAACGTTAATTCAACGCCAAAAAAAGGTTGACATTAAATGGGTGAAGTTGTGTCGTGAACTCACTGTGGAATCAACGTTGAAATATCAGCATTTTTTAGACGTATATCTAATCGTCAGCATTTTTAAAATCATGACTTCTAAAAATTTTGCTGAAATATGTCAGTTAACAAACAACGTTATTTCAATATCCAGACAGCATTGATACATTTACCACTGAAAAAGTGTTTATGTGAATGTTAACCCCCGACTTGTATTTCTTTTTCTTTGAGTCTGTTTGTTTTCATTGTCTCGTAAAGATAGAATTATGTCTAATAAAAGAGCCGCCCAAGCGGTTAAATTTAGTACGTAATTTCATCAAATTGTGAACTTTGGTGAAACACAAAACAAACATTTTTAAAACCACCACTTTGTCTCGTGTGTATTGCACTGTATTTCAGGATAAGTAGTTTTCTGCAAACTAGTGGTCACCCTCCCATTTACAGATGAAATACACAGTAAACTAATAGCTCAACAGGTAAGGCTGAGGATTGCTCGTAAGTTCGAATCCTGTGTTTCACATGTCTGTAATGAAATGTTGAAACGACTGAAAGAATATGCCTGAGCCTCAGACTGCAAGCCCAGTGGTTAGAGTGTGGTCAATTTAATTTATAATTTTCTGCACTTTTGCTGCTATACTCCCAAAGACGTTGGGAAAAAGACGTCATCTGGCGTTACAGTCTGCACCTTCAGTGGACCAATACTGGACGTACAAAAATTACCCTAAAAAGACGTCGTTTCAACGTGTCTTTACACAGTGGGTTGTTTTCAGAGAGATGACTGGAAAGATAAGGTTAAACCGAGAACAAGATTAAAAGCAGGTCTTAGTTTTTGATGATCAGATTGTAGAAGAAAAAATTAGGTCTCACTTCCATCTGTAACTCTGCACAGACAGAGATAAACTGAATCTCTTTTCCTCTGACCACAACTGAACATTTGACCTCCTCTGTTATCTTTATCTCCTCTTAGTGACCAAAACAGCCACAGGAAGCAAGTGGAACTGGAATTACTGTGAGTGGAAACGGAGAAATCAAATACAATTACCACGCAGCCGCTCGCCATCACAGCTGCTGGTCGTGCTGATTTCATTGTTGGAACATCAAATTTCTCACAAGAAAAAACCATTAAGGAGCACAGCAATGGCTCCTCCGGTTCTTTATTATCATGGTTATTACATCCGGTGTCTGGTTAAATGCTGATGTGTTCGTTAAATGTGTTAGTGCCACTTACGTCTTTTCAAAAATATATCATCAAAGCGAGCTCATCTCATAACTCCATCCATTTGCACATGCATCCCAGACACTGTAACTGCTGGATTGTTGGTGAATTCGCAGCTCCGAAACAGATATTCAAAATGACAGAGGAGCCTCAGCATCATTACAATTAGCCTTAAAGAGATGCACACAGTATTTTTCCATTAAATTGGGAGCGGAAGAGGAAAAATTCCTACATGCATGTTGACAACACACCGCAGAATTCACACAGAAAAGTCCTGATCTCAGATCAGTTACATTCACGCCTACGAGGTGGCAAACCACTGCCCGTCTCTTTAGATAATGAGTTACTTTCGTCCTTTTTCTTTTTTTGGATCTCCAACTTTCACCTTTACACCTGTAACCGTAAACAAATACGAGCGGATTAACTGTTACAACACCGCCAGTTAATGATTTCAGTTTTTACTGTTTAATAGCACAGGTGTTTGAATACTGAACCTGGCGGAGTGCAAGACGAGCGTGGCAACTGTAAAGAAGATATTAACACGAACAGAACATTTACAAAACAACATTATCTGCAAAATACTGTATAATTCCAGCTCATGTGTGAATTGTGTGAGTTGAAAACATGCAAGGGAAGTTCAGAGTGTTTAATGTAGGTTCAATAAATGTGAACATTCTCAGCATGTATAAATATTCCTTTACCCCAAAACATTGGAGTTGTCATTATTAGTGGTTGGTTTTTATGGGAACAAGGGGAATGAGTGAATGAGTTGAAGCTCTGATGGACTTGTCAGTCACCTCTCGGTTAGAAAGCCTGTTTAATGCTGATCTGAGTCACAGCAGTGGGAGGGACCAAACATTGATGTGAAACACACAGAGAGGCGCCGCACACACTCAGAGAGGGAAAGTCAGAGGAGGAGAGAGACGCGCGACAGTCTGTCTCTCAGAGCCTCTGGATTTGGAGTCAGGACCCCTTCAGCGGCAGTTTCAAACTCCCGGACTCAGACGTTTGTGCACAGGTTGCGTTTACATCCAGTCTGAACCGGAGCGGCCGAAAGAGGAACAATCAAGAAAGAAGAAGTTTTTATTTCATGTCTTGTTGCTTTGCGACAGAGTCACTGAAAGGTGAGTCAAATTTCCTTGTTTCACTGATAGTGAAGAAATGTTTACTTGGTTCGGGGATATTGAATTGCTTCTTACCTGAGCATGAACACTTTCTTTGTGTCCCACAGAAATAAAGAAAGAAGAAATAGAGGAAGAGAGAGACTCATGTTTTAACTCTGTCCAGCATCATGGATCCTGTCACCTTCCATCCTCCACCAACAAGACATTTCTGTTGCTTACAAAGGAATCCTGAGATATTCCCACACTAAGCAGAGACTTTTTTGACTTTTTGTTTTCCTTTCAAGCACGATAAACATGAACAGTAGCTTTGTTTCCAACGGATCGTGTCACACTACGTCCTGCAGCGTGGGTCGGGACGGGAAGCCGGCTCCCAGCATCATCATGTTCCTGGCCGGCGTGGTGGGAAACCTGCTGGCCCTCTTCATCCTGGGAGTCCACCAGAAGGAGCACCGCTCCAGGTCCTCGGTCTTCTGCATCCTGGTGACCGGCCTGGCCCTCACGGACCTGCTGGGCACCTGCCTGCTCAGCCCGCCCGTCTTCATCTGCTACGCGCGCAACATGTCTCTGATAACTCTGGGCAGTGAGCGGCTGTGTAACCTCTTCGGCTTCGCCATGAGCTTCTTCGGCCTGGCGCCCACCCTCATCCTGTGCGCCATGGCCGTGGAGCGCTGCCTGGCCATCAGCTACCCTTATTTCTACTCCGTACACATCCGCCGCAGCTTTGCTAAGATCACTCTTTTCTTGATTTACCTCTTCTCCTTGGCGTTCTGCCTCCTGCCGTACATCGGCTACGGTAAATTCAGACAGTACTGCCCTGGAACGTGGTGCTTCATCGACATGGATGCAACAGGGGACGAGCAGGCCAGCTTGGTGCTGGCCTTCTCTCTGTCCTACTCCACCCTCATGGCGCTGCTGATCGTTGCGGTGTTCGTGTGCAACGGCTCGGTGATAGTGAGCCTGTGCCGGATGCACCGGAGCCAAATAATCCGCCGCAGCTCGGTGGCGCCGGTGGGGAGGAAGAGGAGGCTGAGCCTGGCCTGGTTCGGACACGGCGAAGAGGAGATGGACCACCTGGTGCTGCTGGCGCTCATCACCGTCATCTTCGTGGTCTGCTCCCTGCCTCTCACCGTGAGTTCATGTTTTCTTTCCCTTCAGCACGTGTTCGCTCAGACTCGTGGTTTCTTTTTTTGCCAATCTTGAAAGTGCTCACTTCCACTTTTCGTACTGATTCAGGATTCATCATCAGCCTGTTTTGACATTTTACTGTGGAAAAAGAGAGAAGAGGTGACACCCAGATGTGTCATTTTTTGACCACATTGAACTATGAATAAGACAACAAACTACAGAGACATGAAAACAAATTAAAGAGACTTGAAGCCTAATTGTAAACAGAAAACTGACTTTTTAAGTGGTTTTAGTCATCGCATGCTGTCAATACAGGGTCCAGTCTCCAGGAGGCTCTGCACCCCCTCCGTCTCTTCAGTCATAAAGTCAGTTTTGCCTCCTCATTTTAGAATTATGTGCAGAGAGAGCTTGGATGGCACGGCGGTGGTTTTAGTTTTCGTTCCTGTGGTGTGTGTTTTTGTGCCCGGTTGGAGCCTCTGAGGGTTGTGCCATGCTCTCCGGGCTCTGCTAATAAAAGGCGTGTCTCAGGCGCCGGCTTCGCCACACGCAGCATGCTGTCGGTGCCCGTGTGTGTTTGTGTCGCGTATTTGTGTGCCTGGATCTGTGTGCGACTCTAATTGAGAGGAGCGTACTTAACTTGAAAACCCTGGAGGACTGGTCTGACCTAACCCTTCCCAGAGGGCAGCACTCCTCTGGCTGGAGTCCAGAATTAAAGAGTCCTCAGCCCCAACTTCTGAGCACAAGACATGATGTCTTGAGAAATGTCACGTTTTGGAAACAAGGAACAGCTGCAGGATTAATGAACGCGACTTTAAAAGGCTTTGCCGCTCTGGCACGTTGTTTGGAGGAGCTTACAGGAAACAGAGGAAGAGACGATGGTTCACGCTCTTGCTATTCACCACCTACTTAGCACTTGTGTCTGGAGGGTTTGTGGTAAACGCTGTGCCTGAAGACTTGGTATTCCTCCTGAGTTTATGGTGAAAGCTCCTGTGGAGGGTGAGCGGCGATGACGGCATCGAGATGTCAACACACGCAGGAAGGGGTTCAGGAAACCCCGACTTCATGTGTCACACTCTCACAGGATGCTTCTACAGTGGCAATGCTTTTCTTTGAAAGAAACCTTTGTGTCGCATCTCAGGAGGACAGAACATTGCAGTGAAAAATACCTACATGAAGAAAAAAATATATATAAAAAACAAAGCACTATGAGGTAGTCAGTGAGAGACACACAACCACCTCAGAACGAGACGTTACTGTTTCTCACCAGCCTGCAAGGAGTCAAAGAGACATTAGGAATCGAGTCAAAATGAGTCTACATGCTGTAACAAATGCATAGTAACTGTACTTCCTTCATTTACAGAGTAGCGGTTTAGCAGCGTCATGGGGGGGTTTTTTCAGTAATAAGTAGGTCAAGGTTGTCGGAGAGCCTTTCGCTGTGTTGGAAGATCAGAGTCTGAATCTTCATCACCAATCAAAACATATGAAGAAGTATAAGAATTTGACTGATGCAAAGAGGAAACAGGAGCTTATCATAACGATGCATTATTCTGGTTTTCAGCATCCAAAACGCGTTTTTATTTGTGAATAAAACTTATGTCTTGTTTCTCAACTTTAGTCCCAGTTTTTAATGTGGTCTCCTTGGAGTAAATAATAGGCTTCGCTCTGGTGTAGAGTGTGTTGGAATTTTCTGTTTCATTACTTGTTAAATGAACAAACAGATAATTAAAAAAAACTCTAACAGTCCCGCTGACATCATGAAAAATGCAACAAGCTATTTTACACATTTGCTGTATTTCTCACTATTTCTCAGCATGCTAAATATAGATGTTTACTTATGTTGTGCATTTTTAAGAGATGCTACTCATAAAGAGTTCTGAAGTGATTTGTGTGGCATCACAGTTTGATTTTTAGGGATGGCACGTTTTTTTATATGCAGACTTACCGATCAGTATCACACTCTCTCGTTAAACAGCCTTACAGCCGCAGGCCTGATCCTTGCAGAATACATATTGACATGAATGATTTAAGACCCTGTTAGTAAGAAATGAAAGATGCATGTGTCATCTCAGCAGACGTGTGGGAGTGTTCCCGTTGGCTCATGGGCATGTACACCCCTGTGGTCGTAACCAGACGACCTGAGTCGGCGGTGGTGAACGGCGTGAGCGCCTGAAAGCAGCGCCGGCATGCTTGTAGACGCATGCGGGCCCATGATTAACGCCAGCCGCTTCGCCCGAAGCCAAACACATATTCTGGCACAAGGTGATTATTGCCAGGAAAAAGAGTGTAAAGTTTATTTACAATATGGACTTGCAAGTTTTATCTTTCACAGAGAAAGGCGACAGTCAGACAGATTTTGCACTACACACACACACACACACACACACACACACGACAGTGTGCCAAAACAAGCTTCCTTCTGAACATGTGTTTCTGTTTAACAGTCATTTACCCGCAATGTTTTGGTGTAACTGGACGTGAGTGTGTGTGACTGTCTCTCTGGAGTTCCCTGCCATCACCTATAGCCAGCTGGGATCAGTCCAGCTCCAGATAAACCACGACCAAAGACGTACAGCTCGCCTCTCTGTCATTCGCTCTCATGAGGAGCGGCTGTCCAAAGGTCAGAGAAAGAAAGAAGAAGGAAAAAACAAAATAACTGAAAAATGAACACTTCCCTTCTGAATTGAAGTCTCACAGGGCATAATCAGGAAACATTGAGTAATTCTGGCCCAGAGAGATGAATAACACTTTCAGATTTTCTTTTAAGAAATTAGTTTTGACAGTCTTGCAGCTTTGCACGAAAACATTTTCCCCGGCCCGTACACAGCGGAGGGCAGAGCTTGAAGCGGTGGCCTGTTTGATGCAGTGTGTTGGAATTTTAGAAGAAAAGTGACATTTTTTTTAAAGAAATATTTTCTCAAAGGTCAGAGTTTAAAGGTGAGCTGCTGCTTGAAGTCACTTGTTAGGCATTCTCCAGAAAAACGACATTTTCTGGAGGGGATTGTGCATTTCGTGCTCATCCATCACCTGTGAATTTTTGTCCTGAAACACTCGGGCTTCCCAGGCCCGTCACACTGCAAACCTGCTCTTTGATGTAATTTATCACCTCCGATTGATTTAAACCCTCAGCGAGAATTATACAGTTATAGTGTGACGCTTGCTACTGGAAACGATAAGAAGCCATTAAGTCGTAGAAGTCAGTGTGATGAATAAGATCACCTCTGCTGCTCTGATTTGTTTGGTGGAGTTTGAAACACATTTTTCTTGGTTTGCTCTCCGCTTGACACTATGAAAACTTTATAGATGAACTGAATATATGGTTTCTGCTTGTTAAATGATTTAAAACAGAGAAAAAATCCAATCGTTGCACAAGATTTAAAGTGTCTACTGCCAGTCCAAGTAAACACAGCTAAATCAACTTTATGCAAAGAGTAGACCACCAAATCAGACATGCAACACTGACTGTTTAGTAGTGTCTTATGTCATTTGAAATGAAATCTTAGAGTTTTGGCTTGTGTGTGAAAAAAAATATATATTTTACGATGTTTTCTAATAATGAATACACACTATGAATTACAGCTCTGGACTCACATTGTGCTTGTATTCTCATGTGAACAAATGTGCTGCTTTGTTCATCCTTCCTTCACTATAATGTTCTTCCTGGAGCCACAGGAGAAAAGCCATCGCTGGTCGATACCGAGATCAATAAAGCGCTCCACTCATGTCATTCACCATTGCGAAGATTTGTGGGTTTAGATCTAATTTCCCCCGTTGCCACAATAATAACCAGTGAATAAGGAATAACGTACGATCTGTTTTTCTTCTTTTAGGCAAAAATGCAACTTTACTTCATGGTAGAAGAGAATTGATCACACAAGTTCTGCCTAAAGATATGAAGTTTCCACTGAATAATATTGCAGCCCATTATTGATGCATGTATGAGAGGTTAGATGTCATTAAGTGCAGAGAGATCCATAAACCAAGTTTCACCTCACTGAGCTGAAAGTAGCGGCACGAGGTTTACTTCAGATCTTCCAATAGTGCTGATCTAAAAATACACTTGATGGATATAAAACTCAATTTAAGTGCAAAATGCTGGACCAGAGGTTGGGAAGTTGAAAGTGTAATAAAGACATAATGGTACCCTGTGGAGTTGCTTTCATAAACAAAGCTGTATACATTCAGTTTTTCTCACCAAAACACAGTCAGGCCGACATGTGGACGGTATCTTCTTCCTCATAAAGGGTTTTATTGTTTACATTCGTTATTGCTCGCTCACAGTATTTTTTGAAGCATGAGCACAGAGCACCCTAACACACATCTGAAAGAGTAAAGCAGTTAAGCTGTGACCCCACCCATAAAAGAAATTGTTAGAGGTCAAGAAACTTTACTGCCTCCAAGGAAAAAATGCACAACAATCAAAATGTGCCTAATTGAGGCTGATTAGATTGTCTTTGAAGAATCAAAGTCAGAGAGAATGATGGTTGCTTGGAAGATGCTGCTCACAAGCTGTTTTGATCCATTTACAATAAAAAAGCATCACAACTCCAAAAAGCTGCACAACACCTCATCACTCTGAGGGGCTTGACAGGTTGAGGAAGAAAAAGGAGTCCTCTGAACAAAATGAAGCAAACCTAACACGATGTATCATGGTGGGTTTTTTTGTCTTCAGCGGAAAGGCCTTTTTTTTTTTTTGCCTGTGAATCCCAACAGCCATTTACAGTAATATTATCAAATGTGAACAGTATTTCCAAGTTTGACATTTAACCACAAAACCAAAACTACCTATCCAAATAAACCATGTGTCGCTGGAGAATTGTGGGGACACAGTGTGGTTGAGAGGACTGGTCTGTGAGAAGGGGCTCATCCTCCCACACACTCATTTAACCAATGAAAAATACAAGCGTTTTCCTCGTCATGCTGACAGTAGACAAAATGTAGCTAAAATGAACATTTTAACAATAATCACATTTAGGTACATGTCTTTGCCTGCCTGCAGGGCTTTTGTCAGAAAACAGACAACAGAATCACGATTGCGGTTGTTCAAAAACAGCCGAGAGCGATGGTGTCTGTGGACGTGCCCAGTCAAAACCCAGGTCTGAATGCCAAAGAAAATATGCTGATGGACTGGATCGGTTTTCACAGACACTCCCCGAGTCCAACGAGTTCCAGATTGGCTCATTCAGTGCGAACACAAAGGGGGAAGTCCCTGATGTCTATATAATAACTTCCAGAGGTAGTTTTAGATGAGTCGAGTCTGCTTTTATGCAAAGTTTGGAACGATCGTTTTATCTGCTTGATTGCATTTTATTTGCCTAATCTGATTCCTCGCTTCCTTCGTCTGAGTCTGTTCCAAACTGAAAGATGGATTTGGCCAATGGGACATTTCAAATAAAGGGAAACTTCTTGAAGTAACAATAAGCAGATGGCTTGTACCTGTTGGCTGCTGCTTGAAGGCTTGATATAGCAAAATCACTGTCTGCACAAGATAGGAGTTCAGTTTGTTTAGGATATATACCGCCCAAGCAGATACATTTCAGAGGAATGTAATGCTGAAGCGTCTTATTGAGGCCTCCGGTAGAGGAGAGTCATGCGTCTGCAGGGTGGACAACACTACATTTTTTTTTTTCTTTTTGAATTAGTAAAGATTGAGAAACCAGTGAAAGAGAAAGAACAGGAAAGCCTTGAAAAGTGTCTTCAGGATGTATTCAAGATGTGTGGGTTTTTATTTTGTTTATGTGTTTTAAACAAGCATCCATAAAATATTACAGCATCTAGGGTTACTGCCAGTGGCTTTTTCCCTCCCAAAAGGTTTTATGAACCACGCTTTCATGTGCGACTGGCCTGTTATTAATAACAATGCCGCCTACTGCACATGCCTCATAGGATACATCTGGTTTCTGGCTCCTCTTTGAGTCTTTTCTGTCCTGAGTGCTAATCGTGCTTTTAAAGAATTTCAACTTCACCAGATTGCGTGATGGTAGAAGGAAACATCTTCTAGCTGAATGGAAAGCACCCTTTTGTGTCATCAGCATAATATATGACCTTTTGCGAGGTTTTCGGAACGAATCTACACAGAATGGGAGCGGCCCACACTGAAACGTAAGGAGACACACACTGCGAGGGTTAAGAATAGCTGTATAGACAGAGATCAACTTCATCTCCTGGGCTATTTATGCGCTCCAGGTGCTGCTGGCACTTTAACTTCATTGATAGCTACTACGAGGAAAGGTGATGCCCTGCAAAGCAGCGCCTGCCTTTGTGAAAGGAACAATGAGGAATCCCTTTAGTGATGGTCAAACATTTAATCTGAGTGCAGCGTGCACGCACACACGCACAGACTAAACAATATTTCCTCTTGTTGCACTTGCCTGTATGGTTCAAAATTAATGACTCTGTGATAGATTATCTGCAGCTTCATCCTGTTTCGTTTGCACATTACTCGCTTCGACACGCACACAGGAAACTGGACAACAAATGATCTCAATTCAGGCCGTCCAGGTGGTGGAGATATCGAACTGCTTGGCTCGTGGCTGATGGAGACCATCGGCTTCAGGCTTCCGTCAGAATGCGATAAGAGGTGAGCAGTCTCTTAAAGACCAACGTGAGGAGCAAAAGTGATTATTCCATCAACGTCTGTTTAGTTATGTATTTTAAACATATCAATGAGCCAAGGATCTCCTATCAAACCTTTCGGAATCACAAATTCAACACATTTTCATTTTCCTTGTTGAAAGTTGTAGAACTTCAGCTAATTTAAACAGTCATGAGAAATATTTTCATCTGGCCGTTTGATGCTGGCCAGAGTCATCTTTTTTTTTTTTTTTTTTTTTTTTTTTTTACATTTTACAGTTTTCTGTAACGTTCAGCGATCTGGGAAGGAGAACTATTCAGTGTGACTGAACCAAAAGCACTCCGTTTGGGAGGTATGAAGGCAGAACACCAAGGCTGTAAAATGAAAACTACTCCGATGTCCTTTGGAGGTGAAGTCAGCCTCTGAGCCCCGTCAAGGCTTCACTGCGCTGCGTTCTTACCTGCACTTTCACCAGTTACTGGTCTTGTCTCCAATCACAAGGTGGAAAGTAACACTTTGCGTCGTCCTACGTGCGAACACACACGACCACACTTTTCCCATGATAACATCATACTAATAGAGAAACTGAGGCAAGGAACCTTTCAGAACTCTCTACAGAGCTCTGGTTCTCTTTTTAACCAAGAAGTAAAATAAAAAGCATTAATTATGGGTTTTCTTGAAACATATCAGGATTTTCAAAGCTTGTTTTATGAAGCTTGTTCTCAGAACAGCTGATGGCCTTTATTGAACTTTACTACTAGTTTTATTCTTGGTCTCTTTAATGAAAATGAATAAATTATGCTAGGAAAAGGCATCCACTTGACCCCTGAAAGCTCTCGGGCACGAAGCACTGGGAGCCCTTTTAAAAAAGTGATTTTGTACAATTTTGTCCTGACAGAAACAGAATACCGGTAATCTTTCTCTGCAGGCTACTTTACTTCAGTTTTAAACAGTGTCATTCAAAAGTAACAGCTTTGCTGTTTATTCACAGAGCTGTTTATGTGCTTGTTGTTAAAGCTTTGAGAGGAAATCTTTGTTTTCCCTCCAGAATCTACCTCCAAAACAGCTTTATTACCCACATCTAGTTCATTACACTGACTGAATAATAAACTGTGATCGATCTGGGCAACAGGTATTAGTTTCTTGCAAGCAAACAGCCCAGAGTAAATCTGTCTTCTGCAATCAATATGCAGCTCCAGACTCATTTCTTTAGTCCCTCAAGGTCTTATTGGAGCGAGCGTCCAGCCATCAGCAGCTGATGCAATGAACGCCTTGCTAGAAGCCTTCATGCAGATGCTTCTACTGGTGTAATGAAGTCTTCACAGTTATCTGCTTTACTCTGATTCTCTAATGTTATCGAGTAGTTTTCTCATGCTTCAGGAAAATTGTAAAACTTTGCACCGGTGTATTTGTCATGAGTAGGTTTTGTGTGTGTGTGTGTGTGTGTGTGTCTACCTTCACTGAACCCTCAGGAGTGTATTTGGAGAAAACACAAGAATACACCCTCAAAACAAGCCCAATATTAATATATGTGGTCAAATCCAATAATCTTAAGCAAAATGACCTGTAATGGGTTCAACAAATGATGCTTGGCTAGAAAACCACCTTAAGCCCCCCCCCCCCCCCCCCCCCCCCCCCCCCCCCCCCAAAAAAAAAAAAAAAAAAAAGGAAAAGGAAATGTTAAATGTCAGTGTTTTGTAGATTTTATACATTTGGAGCCCCAGAGACTGAACATGTATTCTCTCAAAATCGTAGCAAAAATATCTACAAGTTCGACGAGTTAGTCTTTGAGAGCACAGTAGAAAGAAGGTTGTTTTTTTTTTTATTACTTTAATCCATTAGAAACACTCTTATGTCTTGTATAAATATATTAGGCCTAATCTCTCGGCTTATTTTTCCAACTGTGACTTCAACAAGACCCAAACGTGACTCAACACACGAGGTGACGATGCAATGAATTAGATTCTTCGGGAAATGTCTGAACGGAAAAACAAAGCGCTTCTTGTTTCTTTCCTCACCTTGGCAGCGGTGTCAGTTGATATATGGCCTAATAAAACTTGGCTGAGGCACGGCAGTGAAATACAACACCCTCATATCAAACAAACCTGGAGGCACAATGTGCTGACCGAGGTGCCACAGGACACATGACAAAAGAAAACACTTGACACTTGTTCGATTCAATTCGCTGAGCTGATAAGCTCATGAAGCACGACGAGATTCTGCCAGACAGAGAGAAGTGACGTTCATGCAGTTATTATACTTACACAAGTTCACCGATGTGTGTTTTGTGATTTTAATCTATAATTATTATGCAAGGTTTTTGTGATTATTTGCGCTTTTCTGAAAATTAGGTATTGCACAGCTGTGCTGGTCATGCTGTGGTTCCAAGTGTATGTGGAGTCCAAAGTAAAGTTGTAAAGTAATTGTAGTCAAAATTATCTGCAGCTGCACTATTAGCAGCTGCTGAATGGTTCACTTGAAGGCAGTATTAAAAAATTCACTTGACATTTGTACACCTTTTAACACAGGCTGCAGAGTCTTTTTTTTTTTTTTTTTACTGTTCGACTGGGCATTTGGAGGGACAAACCTCCCTTCTTGTTCTGTGAATAAAGCAGGATCGACTGCACCACATCAACATCTCAAAGGATAAACCAAGTCGATAAAATGAAATGTACACGACAGGGACTTGCCAAATTCAACAGGGTAATTGCAGACAGGCCTCAGCATGGATTCCATTATTTGGGATTTAGAGTGAACCAGAGACATAGTTTACAAGTGCACAGAAGTTGAAAATATGTAATGGGAATACGTTTCCTCAACTCCCCAGTGACTCCAGAAACTCTCTCAGTGCACTAAAAATACAGTCAGTAACAATAATGCTGACTGAGAGATAGTTCTAACAATGCAAAGAATTTACAGTCAAAGTCACACAAGGCTCTTTTCTCTACTTTACGGTACTTTTTGAATTTTACTACACATCATAAACATCATAAGTCTGAGATATTGTTATGAGAAGTACTCATGCTAAATCCTGTCAGCGTTAACAGGGTAGGGATAAAAGTTTATATGATCATGGAATGTGTTTAGAATATATATATATATATATATATATATTTAAAAAAAAAGGAAAACAGCCTGAGAAGTTGCAGATTTGTGTCAGTTCTGTTCAAATGGCTTCCTGCAGATAATCAATGCATGTAACGTGTGACTTCTGAACTCTGCATGATTATCACTAACTGGACTTTGATTTCTATGACAGAAGAAAGAGACACGCGAGCAGTTCAGGTGAACGCAAGATTTGGTAATCAAATGCCTCAGCAGGACAGAAGGGAGAAAACACGCAGCTCAAGCAGGGTTGTTGAAGCAGCCCTGCGGCTCTCAATCAGTGAACGACACCTGTCCAACCAGCGTCCAGCAGTCGCAACTGAAATTCATCTTCAATTAAGGAAGACAACAAAACAATCAAGGACTGACGAATGTGTCTGTTTCAGAAGTGAGTTTCTCCACCCAGATGCCGGCGGGCAGAACAGGTGGTTTCCACGACGCCTCGGGGTCTTTAAGATACACCTGACCTTCCTTTGTCGTCAGTCAGCGTAAAGTAGAGTTCATGTAGTTCAAGCAAATATTTAGTCACCGGAGCAGGTAATTCACTGACATAAGTGGAAGTTTGAATGTGAAAGGATGAAGGCGTGAGCAGATACGGCTGAAGGCGCCTGGAGTGATGGATGGATTGCAATAATAAAGCAACAGATGTCAGATGAACAGCTTTATTGGTATTACTGTAAAGCTTGAGCTGTACATAGCGTACAGCAAACACCTCTTATAGCCGCAGTAAAAGTGCCTGTCTGCTGTTGTCGTCTGTCGTTGTGAAAATCATAGCTTGGTTCATTTTTCACCATAAGAAAGAAAATGCATTAAACAACACATTTAGTTCTAAAACTGCATGGACCAGTTAGGACTTAACCTTTGTGATTGGTAAAGACTTCAAGAAGTTGACTGATCTTAAATGGATGGAGATAAATTTAGCATTTTCCGACTGAAGACCAGTTGACTATTCTTCATTTTTCCTTGGTATTAAAAAAAAAACAAAAAACAATACATTCTGTTATGTTTGAGTCAATAACAAAATCATACAAGATGCAAGAGTTACTAAATGATTTATATTTGGCTATTTTAAACCAAACTAAACCACTTTTTGAAAAAGAAACACATAGTGACTGGAGGATGTTAATCACAACACTTCACAGGTTTGTTTTGGAAAGATTGTTGCAGGTTTATATCACTGGAGTGAAGTCCGGACTTGGGAAGCATACAAGAATCCAGAAAGATCAGAAAATGAATCACATACAGCTGAAAGGCCAGGCCTGTCACATGATACCAGACGGGTTTTTTTTTCATCACTTGAAAACCAGTGTCCTCATGAAAAATGCATGACTTGACAAACTGCTCTCTGGTTGCCAGAAATATGAGCTACATTAGGATTTTTTTCTCTTTACAATAAATCTGTGTCTCCTTATATCGCTTGGGAAGCTCACTGAACCACGTTCATCATTCTCCAAATTGCTGAAATGCACAGCTGAGAAGAACATGATGGATAAACGTGCACAACTAAGGACCCATGTTTTTAAATACGCCAGTGGTTTTAAGTGGATGCTGTTCCTTGCCAGTAAATCACCACTAAATATCAGGCAGATACATAAGAGCAGCAGTGAAGTGAAGAAATGCTGTGGGCCTCTCAGAGTGTCGTAATAGGTGCAAAATTTTGAAACATGCTCGGTGTCAACATAATAACTGACTCATATAGTATGAGCCCACATCAAAATGTACATTGGTCAGTTAGAACAATATGGCTTCTGGCTCTTCAACAGTTCCTCACTTCCACTTCCTCCTTTGAGTGTCTATAAAAAAATATATATTTGAGGTTTAATGTTTTTTTTTTTTCTCTGAAGCAATAGACTGACCTGTTTTTTTTTTCTCTTCTGTTATTATTGTGGTTATTGTCAATGAGGAGAATTAGCAAGCTAATTTGACATTGCCATGAAAACTTAATTTCATACTCAGCATTTCATAAGTTTCTTCACAAAGCAAAACGGACAATGACGCGAAGGTCAACATGCAGGACTTGCTGCAGATCGCAGTTGTGTGTTTTGAATATCTACATTTACAGAGTTTTGTCACCTTGCATTCTGCTCCGTTCTCTGCAGCTTCAGTCACAACTGTTGCACCGTTCTGTGACTTGAATCTATTTTTGCACGGTGCTAACAGGCCTAACGGCTGCAGTTCTTTGGAACTTCTCGAAGTGAAAACTCGTTATTGGACGTGCAGTCACTGTAATTCCACTGAAGGTAATGTGTTGTAAAACAGACCGGTTTCACTGCCACTCAGTAAACACCACTGTATGTTTATGACGTCTCTGATGTAAACTCAATAAGTGATACCAATTCAACTCAAGTAATACCAATCTAAGTAATACTGGGTGAGGATATTTTCTCCACAGAGAAAGAAAGTCTCTACAGAAGTGGTGGATAGACAAATCTATTGATGAGACTGAAACATGCACATGATGCATGTGTCACCTTCTTCCTGCTCACAACACCCACTGCATGTTTTCCTGTATGTCATACATCGCAAACCGCCTTCTCGGTGACTTCCTTACAGATGCGTGGGCAGAGGCGAAATCACCAAACGCAGCGTGAACCTTCATCCTGTAACCTAAATATGCAGCGCATGAGTCTCAACATAAATCACACATGCCACAGTCAGCCCTGCTGTTAGAGCGGATCGCTTTTAATCACGGTGGTTTGACCCCTTCCTCCTGTGCACGATCCCTGACGGCTGGATAGCATCTAACACGGTGATGTTAGTATTTCCAAAGTGAACGTCCTGCACAGTGAATCAGAAGGTTACAGTTTGTTTGACCTAAAGATCACATGATCACATGCTACATCAGCAAATATGTGAAACTATTTAAATCTGGTGACAACAGAGTTGTGTGCAAAGGTGAACTCTTTCACCCCATTGTGAGAGCTCTCTGGCCCGAGCAAACTTCTGTGTGAAGTTTGCATGTTCTCTTTGCATGGGCATGGGTTTTTGTAAAAGGTAATCCAGGTAATACTCACAGGGACTACAGAAGTTAAGAAAACTTGTACTTCTATAATGTCTATGAACAGGTGTATTTGTGTGTCAGTTAAATTACATAGATGTGAACATTTTCCTTTAAAGGTGTTTTTAAAAAGAAGTTTCTATTTTCACCACTGTCGCCACGCTGCAGAGTGAATTTGAATCTCTTCATGGTGATACCTTGAATTTGAAATTAGTCTAAATACCTGATGAGCCAAAACTATTTGAGCAATGCTTTGTATCGCCACACGTGGTTTGAAGCACACACAGCACCGAGTTTCAGTTGCCTTTATGAAGTTGTGCTCTTGTGTCACACTGGCTTTAGCCTCACGTCAAGCTGCAGCTCATTTCAAAGCAGCGGTGGAACATCTGCGGAGTTGCTTGTTGTTCAAGAGTGAGATGAGAACATCTGAGTCTTGTGTGTTAGACGCAATTGATGTATGAAGTGACGACTTGTAAAGTATGTCACAAACATCTGAAACAACATCTAGAGAAGAGCAATGACTCAGAACTGCTGGTGGAGCTCGACATCTGTAAAGGGTTTGCTGATATCAGAGCAAGATCATTAACAATGTGTGTGTGTGTGTTTCTGCATTGCTTTCTTTGTATGATCTGAAAACTAAAAGCACATTGCACTTGCTCTGGCCCATCCTTTGGGATCCAAACTGATTAAATTGAATTTATGGTAATACAAGAATTTGTACTTGCCATAAGTGTTTGGCAAACTTAATGATCTAAACTGGTTTTGTAGTTTCAATACAGAATATTTCTGATAGATACTATGTGTCGAAACACATCAAAGGTTTTTAAAACTGTGTTTATAACAATAACAGCTTCACTTTCAATATGCGCAATATGAGTAATATCAGTTTTAAATCTATTCTCAAAATGACCCCTCATCCATTCATTCATCCTCCTCACCTGCCACGTTTTAAGCATTGCAGGAGGCAGGAGGCTGTTCTACCTGCCAGTAATTCGATTATGAGGAGATCCAATTAAATTCGCATCATGTAAAAACTTTTATCAGATTAGATGATAATTGGAGAATAATCAGGTTAGATTGACCCCATTGAGATTACGATCAGATCAGAGGAAGTCGTGTAACCCTGTTTATGATCCCATCAGAGTCCTTGTAAACTGCAAATCAGATTGTTTCCCACCGACAGAGATTTGTAAACGTGTCAGCTTCTTACGCACGGTGTTTTGAGAAATATTGAAGTGCTGAGCAAAACTGTCCCGTACAGGAGACGCTTCCACATCACGACAGAAAATGCACATCATGCTCTTCTCTCAGGTTAGAGTTCAGGGAAAAAACTACATGTGGGATCGTGTGTGTGTCACAAATGGCCAGTTTCACAGTGCAAAGCATTATGGGATTGATGCGCTGATTCATGATATTCTGGGGGTTTATACATCTGCACATCAATGACCTTGTAAACGCAACCAGTGGTTACCAAGCAGGACGCAATCTTTAAAGACTACCAGCCCACAACAGGAATAAATCACATTGTATTTTAGTCAGCAGATATTAAAACATCACAAATGCAGTTTTCTTATGAATTTTGATTATCTGCAACCTGCTCAGCACTAAATGTCTTTTAGACAGTCAGCAACTCATCAGTGAACAAAGCAGACAATTTAACCATATTACTGTATGTTTGCTTCATAGTGCAAATACCCAATTTCTCCCGAATACTGACTAGACAGATGACGTTTTGTCAATTTTGTTTGCTTTATCAAAATGAATTAAATATTTGTAAAAATATAAATCAAACACGCAAGACTGGAAAAAAAAATTAATTTTTTTCCCAAAATATGAGACTCCTCCAGAGACAGCACTTCTCCTCACTGTAAACAGTCGTCTCTGAGAGGAGAATAATCTCTGCTCTCTTGTCTCTTCTCATAGTTATGTAATGATCGCGCAGTGAAACAGGATCAGGAAGAGAGAGCAAGCAGGAGTCCGCCAGGACCACGAGATGGAAAATAATGGATCTTAGAGTGTAGACGTCCATTATGTGGTCTGTTTCCTGAAAGATGCTGCAATCATCGACCTCAAATAGCATCTCATGTATTTCTGACAGGATATATACACTTTAACACCAGACGGACTGGGTCCAGGTGCAGGCCCAGTCTGAGTCACAGGCAAATCAGACGGCCAGCTAAAAAGATTTAGGCCTGATGTATTTAGATGGGGGCTGCACGGTGAAGTAGTGATTGAAAGTCTCACCTTACAGAAAGGATGCCCTGGTTCCAGACTCAGGGCTCTTCCTGTGCATGTGTGGGTTTTTACCAGGTCGCCAGGTTTCCTGCTACTAAATAAATACTTCTCTGTTTGCACCCAACTAAACTATATCAACCTGGACGAGGCCCCACTGCCATCCTCGTCCCTCCCTAAAGCTCTGGCCCTGGTGATAAGTACATTTATAGTAATAACTAAAGACAACATTTAAATCTAAAATGAGTTGACCTTACTGATAACCAGCCCTGCTGGTTGGTCGGCTGCGGATGATGCTGGATGTGTTTGCACATGTTCGACATGCCGAGTCAGCTGCCTGCGATGTACTGAATGCATGTGTTTGTACAGTGCATGTGTGGATAGATTCACATTTGTTGAATTTATACGTCTATAAGCACTTTCACAGTTTGTTCCTTCAAAGGTCTGCGTGCACCTCTGTTCTCCCGCCTGATGGTTACCATCCTCCTGCCCTGTTGCACCGTCTCTGGTCGGCTCTTTAACCGCAGTCTGATGCATTAATACCCCCACCCGCCCCCCCCCCCCCCCCCAACCCCTGTTTAAGGAGAGCCTGACAAGTCATCAGTTTTGGCCCCACAGCCCGCGGTGCTTCGGGATGACGGCTGGTGATTTACGGCTCTCTCCGTGGGACTTAAGGTCTGCGGAGAGGACCATAAGAGGCAGGGTGGCATGCAGAAACAGACGCACAAGTGAGGGTGGTAATGTGGAGTCAGACAACAAAGCGATGATGATGGCGGAGCGTATGAGGTGGCATGTCTGTTTGAAATGTTTCTGGCTGTGCGGTGTGATAAATTCAGGGGACAATAACTTTGAGTGGAGAACCAGGGACATTTGTCTTTGAGTCTGTTAGTGTCTTATATCACAGTACACCGTAACTTTACTTTTACTTAAAGTATTCACTCTGGTGAAGCAAATTAATTAAACCCATTAAGTAACCCAATAGAACCCATTATTAAGTGATTATACATTGTGTGTGTTTTGGTTTTTTGCACAACCCTTTAGTAAAACATGATGTTGCCACATTTAGAGAACTTGGTTGATTTTGCATGAAAGCATAAAATTTAACAAAGGTCTGGTGCAAATCAGGGTTGGTAGTTTATGTTGTCATCTCATGATAACTGGGGTCAATTCAGCACTGTGTCATTTGTCAGGAGAGTTTGCATGATCTTCCTATATCTTTGTGGGTTTTTTTTCTCACTCAAGCTTCTTCCAATGATCCAAAATACATTTTTCCCCACAGATTTCACTGCTTTTTTCATTGTGTTTATGGGCTTGCAGTTCAATGATGTAACGAGCCGTGTCAAACAACTACGATACATCCAATACAAATCAATATGGAGCTTTGAGTTGTCTTTAGATGATCGCTGAAAGTGATGGAAGATGTAACACTTGGTGCATTTGATTACTGAAAATGAAACATTTCAATTCTACTTTCAAGCATTTTTATTGGAAATGCGTGGGAAGCACATAGGTCTCTCCAATTCTTCTGAACTCTGAGCTGGATGAAAAATCAATAGATGAATGATACAGACGGAGGAAGCCATTACATATCACAGAAAAGCCAGATATAATGCTGAGCAATAACTGTTCAACAGAAGAAACTGTAGCTTTCTGTGAAATTCCTGTAGATCATCCATCCATCCATCTTCTATGCCGCTTTATCTGGTTACATGGCATGCATGTCAGTGCATGTGAATGCAGCTGTAATGGGTAAATACCGCTGAAATCATCCGACAGCACGAGTTGAGCAATACAAAAAGTTCACAAAACCTCAAAGAGCTTAATCACTTCCCAAAAAGTGAGGAACATCTGGACGTTGTTTTTTTCCACTTTGATCTGTAATCCCCACTCACACATGTGATGACTCTTTTCCAAATGTTTGTTTTTGAACTCCTGTCCTCAACACGAAAGCCACATTGCAATGAATTTGCACCCGGTTGAGAGACTTTCTTCCTTGTAAGTATATCTTTCAATCAGTGCGCGAACTGATCAGTGTGAGTCCATTATTCTGCATGTTAAGACATATGGCTTATGTCTGGACTTTCTGCTTGTCTGATGATCCTTCTACTCGACTGATTTGGCCCGGCTCTGGATGTTCTCCTTCTGGCCCCTCTCACACTGTCGCACACTTATTAGTTTTCAGTTCGGACCCTAGCAACAGGGAAACATTTACACGAATGTACAAAAGCATTCAATCAGCACAAGCCATTCATTAGGCCACTGTTTGTTGGATGTTGCATTGAGGGAAATGGGGGATTGTTGATAGAGGAAGATGAACAAGGTGACAAAGAAGCTTCCTGAGCCAGCTGCTGCTTCTCTCTCTCTCTCTGCTCAGCATGAGTAAGCAAGCAAGCAGCAGCTGCTGTCTGAGCTGTCTGTCTGTGGTCCATCAGAGCTGAAAGGTCAATTGCAAGAGGAAAAAAAAGAGTTATGCTTTTGTCAAGTAGCTTTGCACTGGTTTGTATTTAGGACACTTTGTATTTCTATTGGAAACGGATGTTGACATTTTGCAAAGCCTCGAACAAGACAAACCACATCTGTAGCTGATACTGATGCTGCACACGCGGTCGCATTCCCACATGAACACATTTGAAACCGCTCAGCGTTCAATCTTTACAGATCAGTTATCAGGTAGATAGGAAAACACATCAATAAGATGCCATCATACTAACAGAAACTCAGACAGTGATCTTTTAATTAGGCTACATGTTGAAAACTTGAATAAAAACAATGAAAATTTCATTGCATTTATGTCATAAACGAACACTGTTTTACTTTATAGCCAATTGAAGGCCTTTGTAATTGCCATCTTTTCTGTCATTGATTGAGTTGACATTTAGTATCAGCATGCAACCTCCTCCGTCTTACTTGGATTGGATTAAGTAAGCATCGTTGGGTTTTAATGCAAAGTATCTGACTCTCCTGCTCTCTATTATCTAGTGAGTCAGACTTCTATGAATATAAATAGGCAATAACAATGGTGTGCCATTGTCTACAAGGTACATTTCCAAATTATCTTGATGCCTTATGTAACTACTGTTTAGGCAGCTGTGGGAAAAGCAGCCATTTTCCCACCCTGCACTCTGGTGGTGAGACCATGCCGGAATCTCTCCTATCATTCAATACATTTAGAGATATTATTAGTAGTCAATTTCATGTGCATTTATGCACTGTGTTTTTTTCTTTTGTTATTTTTGTTCGGTTTGCACATTTTGTGACTTTCTTTTGTCTTGTTAAAGTTAAAGTTTCAGAAATAAAATTCACTTTTTCTCTCTCTCTCTCTAGATTGCAGGTTTTATCAACGCCATTCATCCATTTTGTGGAGACAGGGAGAACCTGACCGCTTTCCGTTTCTACGCCGTCAACCCCATCGTGGATCCCTGGGTCTTCATCATCTGCCGCAAGTCTGTTTTTCGCCACCTGTGCTCTCTGCTGAGCTGTCGCTTCAGCAAAGGAGCCGTGAAGACGACGGCGCACTGTGCTCTGTCTTTACCCCTCGACCACAACATACAGCGCGACCCACGAGACGAGACAGCTGCACAGAGCAGCATGTACTCAGGTTTACCTCTATGACCCGCAGGCGGAGCTGGCTCTGGAGGACGGGAGGCTCGGGAATCTACAAACATGAAACACGTGAATACTGGATTTCTGTACTCAGCATCTTAGCGCACAAAGACAAGTATCAGTCACAGTGGAGACATTTTACATGTGACTGACCCTTCCTCTGTAAAAAGAATGATTGCACTGACCGATAATCTTCCCCTGACTCATGGATGGGTTTCAACATTGCAAGATGAGTTTTGCCATGGAGAAAACTAAACTGACAGGACTATGGGACACAGCAGATCACATGAAGACCAGGAAAAGAGAAGTGTACTGGGGGGAGCCAAGAGATGAACATTATGCATGAATGTGAATTTTTTTTTTTTTTTTTTTTTTTTTTTTTTTTTTTTGTAAAACAGTCTTTTGAACATCAACTAGAGGTTCAAGAGTTTGTCTATTTCATTCTGCATTCACCATCAGAAGCAGGCCGTTGTCTAATAATCCAACATGCTTATTCAGATTATTAATGTCTTAACTAGTCAGCAGCCATGCTAACCAGTCCCGACTATTTTGGTATAAACTGCACTGATGCTTTGTAAATACGGCACCAACAGTGATCACTATTCGCTGATCAGCACTAAATTTAAACTGAGTACCACTTAAGCTGATGAGAAACTATCCTGGTAGAGATTTGTGGTTCCTAAGTAAATTACTGAACAGAATTTAGCCAATGGAGATGTGAAAGGGCAGGTTAAGAGATGAGCCATTAGTGTAACTAGCGCCAGAGACTTCTTCAAAATTTCACGGCAATCTATCCTACAGTTTACCATTTAGATCGACCTTGCAATACTTCACATGGAATGTGACACAGCATCAATACAGTCCTTTTAAAGAAGACTTTGTATTGTCGGGCAGACTTTTTATTGCTTTTCCTTGTAATAATGCTTCCTAACACGAGATAATGTTGAGAGTCCCTCTAAACTCTATTGATTTCTCTGTCAACCAAGACAGGAGAAAGAAGACATGAATGCCCATGTAATGTAATTGTTTAAATGATGGTAAATAAGATGGCAAAGCTGACATTCCATCAATATCAATACTGCACCTTTAGGGGGTGCAAAACTGATAAAACAGATAATAAGGCAAGATAATAGGAAGCTTCACTCAATAGGCATCATTCTTTTGGATACAGTGATAGAATAGCAATGAAATACTTTATTAATCCCAGGGGAAATTCTTCTTAATAGCTCCATACAGACAAAAAGCACGTAAGAAAAGTAGATATCAATAAGGCAGAGTAAAGTTAAATGAGTTATATTAATTCTTAATATATATCGGGCTGAGCTAAGTGGTGACTGATGTAAGCATACAAGAATGAAATTAACACCAAAAAAAACCAAAACACAATAAACACTATTTACAATGAGTTACAGAGTCTTATTGCCAGTTAATACCTATTAATCCAATAGGAATTGAGATTTCAGTCTCACACACACACCCACACATGCACAGAGAGGCCTTGGTAACACAATTGTACAAAGGTGACTGTGCTGACCATAATAACCGCCGTTAAATGGGTAAATACAGCATAAGTGCTTCCTGACATACACAGTAAAACTCCCACTGTTCCGTCTGCAGCAGTCTGTTTGCTCTCGGAAAAGTTGCAAGGCTGTGAAAATGTAATAAGTATCTATAAATGTATCTTTGTGTATAGTTTCTGTGATGTACTATTTACACTTGTGTTTATTCTCTGAAAAAAACAAAACAAAGGTATGACTTAAATCTTCCTTATTATTAATGGAACAATGAGAAAATTGAATTAGAAATACTCCAAGGCCATAGTGCAATTCATCTTGAAAGACCACTTTATTCCCACCTGATTTTGGTTGCAGCTCACCCACAATGTTGCTGCGTTGCATGAGCACTGCATTACTTTTCTTCTTGTCAGAATTTAAAGCTACCTATGATGATTGTGAATGTTTTCTTACTTTTAAAGAATCTCTGCTGCTGCTACACGCACTGTGATGAATCTTTCACGTTTATGCAATGCTATGCATGTTTGTGTTGTGAATCCCTATATCTGCGTTTGTTTATGAGCTGTGCAAATACCAGGAACGATGATGTGAGGTACTGTTGACTATACTGTACGTTTACTTTTTGCTTATGTGCATGCACCCGTGTAAGTTAAGCATGTTATCACTTGCACTTAATTGTTCTTTGAGGGTTACTGTTAAATATTTGTATATCTATTAAAATAAGTAAAATTAATTTAGGAAAGAAATATATGAAGATTTCATTAATGCAAAAAAAAAAAATATTAGCAAATGACCACTCAATTTATGTTTTTGCAGGTTAGGTTCTGCAACCTGAGCATTATTGCAACACATGCACATAAAGGGAAGTGCAGCACAGTGAAAGATGGTGGTTGTCTTTAGGCTTTTACAGTTGTTGAAGCCCTCAGGAACATTTAAATTCAAATCCTGTACAGTTTGTATCTGTCATGTGTATGTGTCTAATTTTTCATATGAAGGTTGTCAGAAATAAATTTAAATGGACTGTTGTTCACTGCTATGATCTCCAATTTGCAAAAAAAAAAAAAAAAAAAAAAAAAAAAAAATTGAATCCAAATGCTGAAAGACACCAAAACACAATTTTTTTTCTCATTTAATTTCCAGGGAATTTCATCACTGATTTTTAAGACGTTAGACCAAGGCTGCTGCTATTGAGGCTGATGTCTGTTTGGTTGGAGAGATGCTGGCGCCATTTTCACAAGCAGCATGTGTGTCATCTGTACCATGGTGTCACAGGGTGATGTGACCAAGTGGGACCATCCAGCCTTCTTCTGCACCTCTCTATCCAGTCTTGGGCTGCTGGAAGCTAAACTGTTTACGAGTGAAGGCCGTGCACACCCTGCGCACACCGTCATCCCATCACAGAGCCAACCACACACACATTCACACCAAGGAAATCAGAGTCACTAAATGGCATTGAACAACTATTTTTGAGCTCTGGGAAGAAAGCCATGGTCAAATAATGTGTAGAACTTGTTCTTGAGTCATTAAAATGCAAGCTATTAACTTCAGATTGGATCAAAAAAGACTGTGCTGCAATAGGCTGAGAAGAAGGAAGAAATACAAAGACTGATGAAATTGATGGATCCAACTGTCAAACTTCTTTTCCAGAAAACCTGGTTATCGTGTTTAAACTGCTGGGCAAAAAAATAGATTACATAACACTACATGGAGTTTATCAAAAGGCAAATATTAATTCCATTAATCTGGGCTGTGGTTCAGGTGGTGAGCAGGTTACCATCTCATCTCTACAGGCTGGTTCAAGACAAACACTCTGACCTGTTCATGAAGCAAATTTTCTTATTAGACACTGAACTATTTTAACTGAGATTAATATTCTGGGAGTGCTCAAGCAGTGATAACATGCTGTATAAATGCAGTACTTAACTGGTTACATATTCTTAAGTAACCAAGAACTAAAAGACTTCATTCAAAACAGAAGCATTTGCACAGGATAAGTCTTGTGACATTTCAGGTACTGGTCATTTCATTAATAAGTGATTTATCAAGCATTTAAAAGATACCAGACTGCTGGTTAGATCAGTTACTTCTTACCTGATGAAACTCTTGAAGTTACATATTGACATAAGACTCAGCAGGAGGCTATAAATTGGTCCTGCAGCACCACCTGGTGGTGGATCAGAGAACCTCTCCCTTCAGTAACAATTTAAGTCAACAGAAAAGATTAAAAAAATAAAAAAACAACTAAACCTTATTTTAGCTCAAGTATCAGCTGCACAACATAAGTTCACTGATGGATTTGGAAATTGTTTTGGCATTCAGCATTATTTGTTCATGACTGGATGAACAGTGTTACTGAAGAATTAGTTTCTTGAAATAAACCAGGATATTTAGTTAAAAGATTTGATCACTGCAGTCTTTGTTCAGCATATTTTGAATTCCCAAACTAACAAGAGACTTCCCAGCATACGCAGTTGAAGTAACTACTGGTGTTTAAAAACAGATGAATATTCACACTAAGAGTACCATTAAGACAACTTAATTTTCTTTTTGGGTCAACGAACTGAACACCAGCTTGTTCAATAAGAGTTAGGTGCCGTTTAATTTATGCATTATTTTCATCATGACGAAGACTTTTGCTTTCAGAGCGTTGCTAAACTTGGGAAGTATATCACTCAGGACTTCAGAAAACCATTAAAACCATCATCCGAAATCATTTATTTTTTGCAAATACAGGATTTGAAATCGAGAAGAAGAGAAAAAAAGATCCAATTTGTGTAAATCTCAACTTCAGTACAAAGAGACTATGAGTAGCTTCCTCCCTGAAACAGTTTGATGACGACTGCTTCGTAGGGCTGCACTTTGAGTGTGTACAGGGAAGTTGACCCCAGTCGGTCCATCCCTGTGCTGGACAAAAACACACCGGCTTCAGGCAGGCTCGGAGCCCAAGCGGGATCCAGGGCATGAGGTTCAGGTCCCACGTTTAGCACGATCAGAACGTGAACGCAGCCCCAGGAGCGCAGGAAGGCCAGGATGGGGGGAGATGAAGAAGTGGAGTTCAGGGAGCCAGAGAAGGACGAGGTATTGAAGGGGAGGAAAGTAAAGCTCCCATACAGCAGAGCCTCTTCTCTGGCTTTGGCGTGGCTCAGGGTGGTGAGAAGGGCGACAGCTGAATGTTTGGCATCTTTGTCCTGAGGAAGACCGGTAAAGACGTGCATGAGAGGTTTGAACATGAGCTGGATCAAATTCCTGCAGATGACATGTTATTCCTGCAGATATCTGAGATGACGCATTTAATCACTTTGCAGGTAAGAGGATAGGATTCATTCAGGCATTTCTCATACAGCTGGCATCATTACTCACTGTGTGAGTGTCTGATGGCTCATCCACCTCACTGCGTAATGAATCAACTTTCACAGATGTGGTCTGGAAGCACAAATGGTCTTATATGTTAGCACTGCTGTATAAAACGTGAATAAAGAACTACGAGTCTTACAGGAAGTGTTGCCTGAGCTTGGTGGATTTCTTCATCCCACTGGACAGTAGGCGATCCAGGCAGAGTCATTGTCAACACCAGGAGTAACTTCTTCAAGTTATAAGACGCTTTACCTCCAACCTGCAGAGAAGTTTAGCTGCATTAAACCAAGGAGCTGTGAAAGCATGCAACCAAATGCTTGAAGAGGACATGGAAATGTGAAGGAATGACTGATTAATCACCTATTCAAAATGGAGCTCATGTGCCATCTCAATGAGGATGACATGCAGGCGCACAGTGGGTCCTTAATCACTGGAGATGCTCCACTTCAATGAAAACCCCAAGTTTCCCATAATCTCTCTGCCTCCAAGTCCACAGCCAATCATTTCTGCTCTACTGTTTTAGATTCTTTTAAATTATGTCTCTCAAAAACGGTGCAAATCTATCACACTGTTCAACCATCAGCAGTCAAACTGTAGTTGATCCCGTTCTAAATATTCATTTACTCATTTCAGATAGGAGTCTCGTAATGGTCTCAATAAAGTTATATTGTATCACTTATAGTTATTTGATGACATTTTCTTTGTCTCTTTATTGAATTGGCCATTAGAGGCAGCCTAAAAATTACAGATTTTTATCCCCCTTTCAGGAAAGTTGGAGCAATATTGACATGTGGAATTCACAGGTATCAGCATCAAGCTAAATTCTGAATATCATATGGTTTTAAATATTAAGGGCTTCTTCATCAACAAAACAAAGTTGAATAAAGAGTTCAACATATAAACTGTGTGCCGTGTGTGGATTAGCGTGTCTTACTGTCCAGCTGAGCCATGTAGTTTGGTCTTGAGTTTGCAGATGGTTCTCAATGGCCTCAGCCACCTGTCCAGCGGACAGGGCGTGGTCTGAATGTGGCAGAATGGACCTCATGACCATATCCACCAGCGTGACATTGTCCGAGTTGATTAGAAGAGGAAGAAACTCTCTTGTCTGTCTGACCACCACAATCCTAAAGTAACAGAGAGAGACATTTTTTTTAAACAATCCCACAGCACATCTCATAGCTATTAAAAAAATTGAGATATTTAAGTAGAGCTGCACCTTTCCTCTTCTACACTACTGAACTCCTTCAAAACACTTCTCCACTCCAGCAGAGTCTGCAACACAAGTATAAACTCAGCATATGAACAGACTCCTTGTGTCACAATTAAAAGCAAAAGACATCTTACCTTCTCTGAATATGCTTCATCTGTGTCACAGATTACAAACCCTGCCACACCTTCCTCCATCCAGAAGCGAACTGCATGCTGTGGAAACAAAAGATTAAATTTATTGATTTTTTTTTTAAGCTCCTACATCATCAATTGTCTGAACACATTGTAGGTTTTTTACCTGCATGGTAACTGAAATGTTCAATTGTGGGTCTGAAACTTCTTCGCCATGCGGAGATCCCAACAGATCCAGGTCACAGAAGTCCAAAACCACTTTGAGATCTGCAGGATATGGAGCCCAACAATCAGATGTAGCACATGTTAGAAAGGTAATTTGACACAAAATCAATACCAGTTCACTTACTTGCTTTGTTGCTCGCTGTGAGAAGATGTTGGATCTGAGTCAGCATACCCACGTTTTTACTGAATTCATTGAGGTTCAAAGGAGACATCTCCTTACCAAACAGACCCTGCAGGATCAGAGCTCCTAAACCCAAAGACTTGAGGTACGGAAGCTGCTCCATCAACACTAGAAAGAAATCAAATGGTTATTTCAATCACAAAAGACGCCAGACTTTAATCCTCCCTCTTTTGCTCTACACCAGTTGTTGTAGCAATACATGTTAGATGTGCAAGGAAATTCAAATGGAACTCTAATTCTCTTTCACTTAATGATGAAAAAAAAGTCAGAAAATAACATTAATATTGTATCATGATCTTCAAAAAGTGTGTTTGGCATTAGTTAAAGCAACACTGATCTCGACAGATCGCACGCGTTCTGGTTTCCTCCCACAGTCTAAACACATGTCTGTTAGACAAATTGGTGTCTCTGAATTTGTGTTGGGATTGGGGTGGACTGGACCTGTCCAGGAGTTAAGGAGGATCAGCTCCACTCTCTCGAGTTGGACATAACTACAGGAATAAGTAATCCGAAACCGCTGGATAACATTTTTCCTCTAAATACTCTCGATCAATGTCTGAAAGATAAATTCCTATTGGCAGATACTGATTAGTACGGAGTCCTGGACATGACATGGTTAAAAAAAATAAAATAAAAAAATAAAAAAATAAATTGTGGCCACGAAACGAAATAATAAATCGTGCGCACAAATTACTAATTCGTTCCCACGAAATAATTCGTGCACACGAATTATTCGTTCCCTCGAAATAATAAATCGTCCGCACGAATTAGTTATATCATTCATATACTGAACAGTCCAGTAAAGTTACAGACTTTCGGTCTCAATAACTCTTTAACAAAACGTCAGTAACATACAAAGGGCGCCTTCATCCCATCGTTGTGAGGTGGATTATATGCTACAAACTCGTTTTTATCAAAAGTATCTGTCTATCAAGCAGCTGCTTCTCTATTTACAGTCTATGGTTATCCAGACAAACCGCCGCCGCCCCTTACGGAGCCCCGGACATGACATGGTAAAAAAAAAAATTGAATTGTGGCCACGAATTACTAATTCGTTCCCACAAATTAATAAATCGTGCGCACGAATTACTAATTCGTTCCCTCGAAATAATTAAATCGTGCGCACGAATTACTAATTCGTTCCCACGAATTAGTTATATCATTCATATCCTGAACAGTTCAGTAAAGTTGGCAGCATATTGACAGATACGGACTTTCATTCTCAATAAGTCTTTAACAAAAGGTCAGTAACATACAAAGGGCGCTGCATCCCATCGTTGTGAGGTGGACGATATGCTATAAGCTCATTTTTATTAAAAATATCTGCCTATCAAGCAGCAGAAACAATATTGATTTCAATCAGCACTCGGAAGTGCTGCGGGGTTAAGGGATCGTCTTCAATTTACAAGACGCTGCAACAGTGAAGACAAATACCTTATCCAATAAATTTGATAGGAGACAAATGAAGGTTGTAGCGATTATGGTGACACTGTAGTAAATCCCAGTGGTGGTATTACGTTTTTTTTGTTGTTGTTGTTGTTTTAGTTGTTGTTTTTTTTGTTTGTTTTTTTAGCTATTTGTCTTCACAGTTGCTGCGTCTTGTAAATTGTAGACGGTCCCTGACGCCCGCAGCACTACCGGGTGCTGATTGAAATCAATATTGTTTCTGCTGCTTGATAGACAGATATTTTTTTAATAAAAATGAACTTGTAGCATATAGTCCACCTCACAACGATGGGATGCAGGCGCTCTTTGTATGTTACTGATGTTTTGTTAAAGACTTATTGAGACTGAAAGTCCGTATCTGTCAATATGCTGCCAACTTCACTGAACTGTTCAGTATATGAATGATATAACTAATTCGTGGGAACGAATTAGTAATTCGTGCGCACGATTTAATTATTTCGAGGGAACGAATTAGTAATTCGTGCGCACGATTTAATTATTTCGAGGGAACGAATTAGTAATTCGTGCGCACGATTTACTAATTCGAGGGAACGAATTAGTAATTCGTGCGCACGATTTATTAATTCGAGGGAACGAATTAGTAATTCGTGGCCACAATTAAATTTTTTTTTTTACCATGTCATGTCCGGGGCTCCGTAGCCCCTCGTGCAGCATGAGGTCGGCGTTGCCCGGTCCAATATGGCGGACGCGTCAACTGGGCAAAGCCGTGTACGAACGTCTCTGAACTTCCGCACTGTACAGGTGTCTCTTACCGCTGAAGTTTAGCTGTAACCTGTCGGCCTGGAGCAGCAGCTGCGGTTCTACCTGGAAGAAGGGCGCCCTCTGCCACCACTGCAACTGCGGCACAACCGGCCGCGGGCTGTAAATAATGATGGCGACGGCAGTGGAGAGAATCGCCAGCCAGGAGAGCCAGAACAGCAACACCAAGTAGCAGCGTGCCTTCCTCCAGCCCGGACCGCCCGCGACGGCCTGCAGCTCCCCTTTGCTCAAGGGCGCCCACGGCTGAACCGGCTCCCGATCCGGCTCCGGCATGAGCAGCGGGGCCGTCTCAGAAGAGTCCACATTGCCCGCGAGCCCATTTCCGGACATGCTGCCATACTCTGCGTCTCCTGCATTCAGAGGCATCTCGCCCAGCTTTGGACAGAAGACATACAGGTAGATTCAGAGGTTTAATTAGGTTCGGGTGAACACGTAGAGGCTACGCCTGTAGGAGAGGGAAAGTTTTTTTTTTTCTTTTCGAGTCATTTGCTTTCTGGCGCAAGCTGACAGGTGTCTCAATTTAATTAATGAAAAGTCAGGGGACTCAGAACCAATCAGGTTGGTCCTCCAAAGCCAGAGGCTCAATTAGCCACATAAATGGCGATAAAAATTGGTGTTATTGGTTTGGTATTCTCATTTTAAGACAGAAATGATTAATTCCACACATTTCGTTTCCATAATTATAATTTGCAGTCATTCAGTTCGGTCTTTGGGTCTTGTTAAATTGGTAGCTGCGATTCTCAGAATTTCTCACATTACAGTTTGACCCTGTGGTAAATAGCATGATATTTATTTAAACCCCAGACATGTTCCAAGGTCCCCATCCCCAGTCTTGCTTCATATCCCATATCATCTCAAATTACAAAGATGATTGCTCAACTGCCCTTAAAGTCAAACAGTTCAGAAACAAGCATTTCCAACATTTAACCAAACTCCCCCATTGCTGTACTCTCTTGGTGTGATACCCCAACAGGAAAACACTGTCTCTGTGTTATTGAGCTTCAATTCATGCCTTATTTTTTAATGTTTAACTATTTGTAGCTGGTTTTCATTATTAAAAATTTTCCCAAACTCAATAAACTGCCAGTTTAAACCTCTGTAATGTGAGGTTCAGGCCAGGAACTGCTCCCAATAAGTGCAGATCCAGGTCAAGAGCAACACTGGGGTGTAGAAAGTGTTGCCAACAGCTGTCAATGCAGGTAGTTGATGTTTGTTGTGATAAACTGGAATCCACTTCCGGGTATTGTTTAAGACTTCAGGCTTGATGAAGTGACCATAGAAGATTAATTGGTGGTCAATAAGTGGTCAATAAGCTCTCCTTACCTCTGCCAAGTAAAACCTCCTTCCAGTTGGAACAGTTTTTATAAAATAAAAATAATACAGTATCATTTCTATCAATGTCTTAGAAATAATACGATTTAGTAAATGTTGACAAGATGAGAAAATTTAAGATCTTCTGCAGACCTGCTGAAAATGTGAAACTGTGCAACTCAAAATTAAAATATTTCAGATAAAATCATAAAATTATCAATTTTTCAAAATATTTTTCTTCTTTTTATCTGTATAAAGTTGCCCTAATTTCCATCGGCATGAGAAAACATATGAAATTGAATCATCTTTGAAAACAACTCTATGAAGGGTTTTTTTTTTTTGTCATTGTCATGATGGCTGGAGTGTTGGCTGAAGTGCTCTTCGAACTGCCTCCTTGCGTCTTTTTTGCTGTGTGAATAAACTGCAGAATAGATCAACTCCAGATGTCTTGTCCAGGTTCAGAACGTCTCCTACTTCCTGCTGTGAGGCAACACACTTTGTAGCAGTGTTTCGTATCTTAGAACCAAACAAACTCAGACATTTCCCATTTTTTTTCCAAGGTTTCTTACCCTCAGTTTTTTTTTCTTCTTTTCCTCCGCTTCTGTCTTTTTGTGCATCCACAGTTGTTCCCAGCTGAACAGTGTTATTCTGAGTTGTGACAGTGATCTTGAGTAGTCGGGGGCGAGAAAGAGACTGTCCAACAAGAGCTCTGCTCAAGCAATTAATACAGAGGTGCTGAGCCTCGCCACACCTTCACAACATTCTGAAGAACCCATGACTGCAGGCGAGAGACCATCCAAGTCTATCGTGGATTATATCAATCATAATACAGCAAGGGCGGTTTACCACATTTTATTTAGATTGTTAACCATATTTAAATTTTTTTCTCTGACTTCAGGATTGTGGCATAGCGTGAAATCTTTGAATTATAACCTATTAACAGGCAGAGTATCTCTGATTATGTGGTAGAAAAATAAAAACCAAACAAAAAATACTCAATCTAAAAAAAGATATTGAGATACTTTTCAACAAACTAACAATAAGTTAATGACAGTCACATAATATGTCATAATACTTCATTATTGTATTCAAGCTTTACGCATCAACTACATAAATTCTTCCTTTAACTTTTTGATTCAGTAAAACATCTCATTCCTTAAATACATCACATCATGCAAATGACAAAATAAAATAGTCTAGATCTTTAATGCACCTTTTAAGTTTCATTAGGGTACTTTTTAAATTCTTCTGAAACAACCTTTACTATCTGTGTGAATTCAAGTCTTAAAACAAGATTTTTTTCATCTTGTTGAAAAACAATTCTGTTTGCAGTTTTCATTGCAACAAAAAAGGAGGTATTTTTCAGTCGATTAAAGTAATGCAGTGGGTCAATGATTGCCCTGGCTGTAAACAGTTTGGAGACTTGTGGCAGATATGAGATGTGTAGAGCGTTTCACAGAAATTTTAAAATATAGCTCTGTTGTTGCATTTCCAAGGACTTTAAAGAAGGTCCTACAAAGGATTGAGCAAAAAAAATACCCCAAAATATTTTGTCCTCTTGTCTTTTGAAAATGTTACATGGAAATATTAGAATTTTGCTTGGGTTTGCAAGTGTCTTAATATACATTAAAAACTGTGATGGGCCTCAAGAGAATTCACACAATTATTTGAGACATTATTAACGGATAATTCAATAATCAATTTCGAGATCTAAACCGCTAAGAATTTCATTAGCATTCTACAATGTGGCTATAAATATCAGAAATAAGATGTCATCTATGAATAGATCACGTAAAGTCATGCATTTATTTTAACGGGACACACATCATGGAGTTTCTACTGGCTGTGCAGATCTAATGAGCATAAAATATCCCGCAAGAGAATTTTTCTTCCCTGCGTGTTGATGCAATACGTCACACTTCCTCTCGAATGCAGCATGTGTGCCAATTCTGGAGAACATCTCATCGTCTTCCCCTGTTATGGCCCTGGACACCTCCCCTCCACCGCTTTCTCCAACTCTCCCCTGCATTCTTCATCCTTTTGTGTCCCGTCCTCTGGCTTTCCTCTCTTATGGCGTATGTTTATGTAGTTCTAACAAGTCATCGCTATCTGTGTCACCTTTGCTGCCTGACGCCATTGTGCAAACTCATTATTTACTGGGACACGCTGCTGGATGTCACGAGACGCTCTGATGCACGTGTCCACATGAGGAGCACAAACGAAAAAACCCTTTTATAAAGAGTGAAATACTGTTGATCGATGTAGTTTTTACACTAAAGGGCTATAAAGGAACCAGTATGGGAAAAAAAATCTATTCATGAATACAGTGCAGATGCATCTAAAAGAAAAGAGTAACTTTGAAAAGTTACTTATTTTTGAGCTATTTCTACTCAGATAACATATAAACTTAAATGCTTCAAGCAGTTTTATAAGTTGATTTAAATTTCAACATTAAGACCTCTGTTTGGGAAAAAAAAACAGGCAAATCAGAGCTTTTTGGTGTATATTTGGGACTTTAATAGATTTTTTGGAAAATTGAAAATGTTTTTAAATTTTTGAGATGCAGAAAAACCACACAACAGGTATTTAATTCAAATTCGTATGTTTTTTTTTTTATTGACCCGAAAGCCAGTATGTGGCCATATTCATATAGAGAATAGATTATGTGAATGATGATGTTCATCTGAAACGTGAAGTTTGTCCTTCAGGCATCTCGTTATCAGAGGAAATGGTGACGCTGGTGTTGATCCCTTTTCATGGTAACAGTGTTAGTTTGAATCCTCCTCTGATCCTTCGATGTCCTGAAAGATCACATCAGAAAAGGCAGTGTCAGAAACGCCGTCTCTCATCCATCATTTCTGAATGCTTACTATATTGTCTTCATCCGGCGTGGAACATTAAAAATGTCCTACCATTGGCTCCTGAGTCCTCACGGCTGTGATGTGTTTCTGATATGCAGAGATGATACAATCTCGTCTGCAGAGAGAAACAGAGGGAGTCATTTAAGAATAAATGAGCTTAGACGTCTGTAAAGCTAAACAATTGTTGGTAAATTGATTGCTCACTTGCTGGTGATGCCTCCTCCCGGTGGGAGCCCTGGAATCTCCTCCGCCGCTAAGAATTTGATCACATACAGCAGGTCAGGGTCCTCGTCTCTGGACCTCATCATCTGGAGGATCTCTGTCAGAGGACAGGGGCACATAAAATACATTAAGGACATTGTAGATGATGGATTTTTAATGTTTTGAAACAGGATTTGAAGCAGCATCTCCACCTTCCACTTTCATGTCTATGTGCTGCTCCAGCTCTGCCTCTTGCTGCAGTGCCTCCTGTGACACCTGGGGGGCGCCAGGGAAGCACACGATGATGATGCTGATGTTATCCAGGCTTCCCTGCAGAGGGAGACACAGCAGGGTAATGCACCAGGAACTGCAGCAGAAAGTTAGGGGATCAAAACAGTGCTCTTTAGTGCTGTTGTGACTGATCTGATATTATTTTATGCCTTTGCCCGCTAAATATTCTCAAGTCATATTACAATACAGCATACGTTTTGTTACTGGCGGGGGGTTGTTTTGTTTTTTGTTTTTTGTTTTTTTTTGGGGGGGGGATTTTGACAGTGTTTACGGTTTTAAAATAGCTCAAATACACATCTGTAGTGTGTTATTGTTATTATTGGTGTTATGTTAATCATGATTAATATAGGGAACTCTGCTCAATTTGATATGCTTAAACATGTATAAATACTTTTTAAAGTTACATTTATTTAGGTATAGTTTTACTTCATATTTTTTGTTTTTTTTTTCATACAATTAAAAGACAAAAAAAGAAAGTGATTGAATGGTTATATACACGGCAAGAAATGTCAACATATAATAGAGAGCTCAAGGCTCTGCCAGTTATCATTTTCACATAGCTATTGGAGTTCAAAATTAAAGGTGCTGTAGGCAGGATTTTGCTAGTCAATGCTAATTTTTCTGTGTTTTCTTTGGATTAAATGTTAGAGTATCCATTGATAATCCTTTAGGAGTGCAGCATAATTTCACTACCGCGAGGGGCGCAGCGTTTCCATCTGTCTCTGTTCTGAGCTGAAAAGGAATCTCGACAGCTCCAGGTATCTTTGACCAATCAGAAGAGCCCCTGAGTCTCTAACCGTGATTGGTTGAGGGGTGTTCGTCGCATGTTCTTGTGGGAGGGGCTTAACTTGCGTAAGGGCATGATGTCAGAGAAAACAGGACAGGATTGGCTGTGCTGGGTTTCAAATCGCCATCTTAGATGGGTCAAGGCGGAATCCTGCCTACAGCACCTTTAAGAGAAAAAACTGGAGGACCCCGCGAAAAAAATTGAAGTAATAGTAAACAACCAGCAATAATCATAATTAATTTATTTGAATCTAATCGTGCCTGTTACTGAGGTTTCTTTCACTAGTTTTGAAAGCTTGGTTTATTTTGTTTGAGTTTATAATTCCTTTGATAATAGCTGGATTATCCATAAATTCTGGTGATTTTTTTTAATTTTTTTTTTTTACAAGGAAGAAACAAACACTGGTATTGATCCTTATGAACACATTATTGTACCTTTAGCTAAATTGGTTTGTACAGTCCTCTTGGTGTTAGGACGATCATCCCTTGTGACCTTGAACTGGATAAACTGACTCTGAAGACGACTGGATGGATGAATCTTGTGAGTTATGATCTCAGAGCAGTGAGGAGAGATGTGTGTGGCAGCGTGGAGGCTTTCAGCAGCTTCTGTAAGCCACTTCAGCTGAACTCAATAGCAACCCATCACGGTGGGAATAAATCCTCTGAGCTGGTGTGTGTTGAGCTCCCGTCAACACACTCAGATTCAGTCTTAATCCCGACCATGTGCAGCTTTTCTTCGCTCCGTCTCCTGTCCTGGGATTCCTTAAGACCACTATTTATAGGGCGGGCAAAGGGCTTGTTCTGTATTTAGATGAATGGTCACTGAAAAGCCTTAAGAGAAGCAGCTAGAGAAATCTACTTACATAACAATGTACTCAAAGAGACTCCGCCCACAATGTCCCACGCTCGACGTAAGGAGTCTCATTCATAAAGCTGTGTACGGTAACACTGTTATTGAGGTGACGTGGGCCAGACGCTGCTAATGCTCCTAATGCTGCTGCAGGGACACCAGACTGGAAGTGAACAGCTCGGTTTGAATTTTAAAATTGCATTACCTGAGACTCAAGTTGAACCCAGTCTGGCGTGTGTGTGTGTTTTCTCTGGCCACACTTCGCATACTTTCACTTTGAGATGAATTACTTTCTCTGGATTGACTGTAGGTGTGTGTTGTTGTCTGTGTGTGCAGGTCTGTACCATTTTACCCATAGTCAGCTGGGATTGACTTAAAGTTCAAATTTTGACAAAGAGGTATAAAGATAGATGGATATTTACCTTTTGTAAAATATTAAAATTGTTGGCTCATTGCAGTCTTTCTGCACCACTGAGCTTCACTCATTGAGTTTAATTATTTTCTTATTAACTGCTTTTTGCTTCAAATCTGAACATTTCCAGACATTTGGATTGATATTTTTCATTCGGGATGAGGTCTGGTGAGGCCCAGACAGCATCTCAAAATGTAAACCTTTTTTTTTATTTATTTATTTTTTTTTACTGTTGCTTAGTTATTATTTACACACAATACCTACAGGAGGCCATTATTTTTTTATACCCAGTGACAATTGGCTATATTTTTACCTATTTTCCTGCTGCAGAGCTTGTGTGCCTTGATCCTACCTGAGATTTTAGTTTCAGTGGACCAACCACAGAATCAGATCTGTTGTGAACCGCGTACAGCGTTGAGGTCTGGTCTCTCACCTTATACAGACAGAGGTCGATCACTTGGGCACAGATCTCCCTCAGGTCGTCGCACACCTGCAGACGGCTGCGCACAAAGGCGCACAGTTCCTCGTTCCCGATGGCGTCCCACACGCCGTCGCACGCCAGAATGAGGAACTCGTCTTCGGGCGTTCTCTCCAGCTCGTACACTTCCGGCTCCGGCGACACCAGCTGCTCTGTCTGCGGCCTCCAGTCCACCTCCTTGAAGTCAAAGTCCCCCAGAGCTCTGGAGACCGCCAGCGAGCCGTTCACCCTCTGGAGGGTCACCGAGCCTCCGGCGTTCTGAATGCGCTCCTTCTCCCTGGGGTTGAACGGCTTGTGGTCCTCGGTGTAGAAGACCACCTGGCCGTCGTGGCAGAGCAGGGTGCGCGAGTCTCCGCAGTTGATGAAGTAGATGTAGCGAGAGGAGATCATGACGGCCGCTGCGGTGGAGCCGCTCCTGTCCCAGCACTCCCGGCGAGCCAGTTTGTGCATGTGACGATCAATATCGAGGAAGCCTTCACGGATCCCCTCTTTCACCTGCTCGGGGTCCTCATCTGATTTGATCCCACCTGTCAGAAACATGGAGACAAGATCTGCCTTTAGCTGAAATCTCTACTGATCTCTCTGTTTGATTCAGTATAGTGTGGAGAACGGTCACAGAGAGAAGATACGCAATCACCAGCGAAAAAACATTTCTCATTTATTTTGCTCCCATAGTTCCAGATGCATGTTTTTCAGGGGTTTAAAATGACTCAAAATTTTTTTTCATTATTTGTTTCTAGTTTTTATTCCTGTACCTTTGGGTTGTAGCATCTTTTCTGAAGCAGTGGCCCCCTAACCTTTTCACCAGGATTCCCCCTGGAGACGCTGCTGGGAAATCAACAGGCAGGCTCTTTATTCCAATAAGTGTCTGATTTAGTTTTTTTTTCTTGTATAATGTTATTTGGACTGTCCCAGAGGAGGCAGCACCCCGTTTTCCCCTGATCTCCGGTCCCCTGAGCTGTTCAGGGATATCAGGCTGGTAACTGCTGCTCTTTTGATTCTGCTTATTTTTTTTTTGTATTTGGGGGGGACAAATATACATTTTTTTCAAGATAATTTTGTTTTGAGATATCTCTGTTTTGATCTTTGTTCCATCCATTCATCTTCTTTACCAAAGGAAAAAAAAGTATTTAAAACATCTTTATGAATTTGCACACAATTTCATTTCAAATAGATTTATAAAACAAATTGACAAACAAATACTATTTACTGCTTGGTGCCCAACATTTGTTTCCCCTCACTGAATTTATTTTAGGTTATATCAAGTTTTACTTTCTGAGAGGTGATTTGCATAGACAGATGAGGACCTTTTTCTAACAGTTCATGTGACGTAGTGCGTGAGTACACTGGCTAATCTCCTACATCAAACTGAGTATTTTTAGCTCTGATTAATCTGCTATTGATCAGCACTGTGGCGTTCCTCAACAGGTTCATTTGGCAGCTCATCAAAGCTGCTTGAATATGTTACTGGTTTTGCAGTGTAATATGTGCAGCATACAGATGACACTTTTTTATCTCCTCAGAAGAATAAATGCTATAAATGTTTGCTTAGACGCTTTAATTTGCAGGATATATGTATTTGTTCGTTACCTGTGGCCAGGATGTGATCCAGCAGATTTCTGGAGCAGTATTGAGCGACTGTGGTTCCCGCATGTCCGTCGAAAACAGCGTAGTATGCCCAGTCCGCCAGCTCCCCCCTTAGCTGGGGCATGCAGGCGTGGGCGTCCTCCATCTGAGCCCTCCAGCCCTGCATGCTCGCCACGGCGTAGTTTACCCCCAGGTCTGACCCCCCCTCCGACACATGCTTCTCCAAGATGGGGCGGTCCAGGTACGGGCTCGGCATTGAGTCATCGTCGTCCGAACCGTCCTCCTCTCCCGGTGACGACTCCCTGGATCCTCCTTTGAAGAAGAAGGTGACCATCTTCTCCGTCTCCCTGACCATTTGCCGGAGGAAGGAGGGCACCTCCACATTGCTGGCGCGCCGTGCCGTCCTCATCACCCCTCGGAGCCGGTGCTCAAGCTTCCTGCTGGACCTGGCAGAGGCGCGTCTCCTTCTGGTGCCTCTCCTCCGGCCCTGAGTTTTCCTCAGGAGGTCCAGTGCAGCAGTTTAACAGTGGCCTCTCAACAGTAAACAGTAAGTGACTTCAGATGTGATCCCGTTAGAAAAAAACCCACCAAGCTGGTGCTCTGCTAAAAAATAATCGGGCCATAGTTTCACCCCTCAGCTGTAGATTTTCCTCCTCAGACACCCTATGCTACTCCAGGATAGTAAAACGGAGTGTGTTTTCCTTTCTGTCTCTCAGTGTTGTGTAACTTCATGTCCCTCCCTTTCTTCTTTGGCTCAGCTCTTTCAGCGCTGCTCTTCTATTGGCCCATCTATTTCTGTTAATTCATCCTCTACTTTGTCCCCACCCACCGCCTCGCTGCCTGTCCTCTGTTCCCTCCCTCTGTCTTAGTGACAATGTGAGCTAATCACCTGGCCACCAAGCAGGCACTCATGGCCTGCGTCTGCACACACATGCACGGATTATGAGCATGACGTTTTACCCAGCCTACAGGGAATCCTGTGTTCTGCTGTGCTCGTTTGTTGTGGGATTTTTGATTTGTTCTGTGTCATCTTTTACATTTAACGACCTTTATCCTCAGAGATTTTGATTCGGCATTTTGGTAATTACTGCACTGACATGGGACTCTGACATTATCGCATCACTTAAAGCTCTGTGTTTAAAAGAGTGTGTTTTTTTTTAACTCCTCATGTTTGCATGTTCCCCCTGAGCCTGTGTTTGTATTTATCTGCACAGTCTACTAAACAGGAACTTAGTTGGTGACCTGTGTGTGCAGAAATGTGGAGTGAAACAGTACATGATGAGTAGATTTGCCACGCACTTTCCAAATCAACTTGAATCATTCTTTGCTAAAGATTGAGTCCCTAATCTGTCCTCCTAGGATGACAGCTGTGCACCTTAATCTTATTAGCCTTTTTTGCATTTGCAGTTTTTGACCTGGTTCACTTGCAGGTACACTGGTGGTTTAAGGGCATTAAAGACTATATGTGTGACACTCAGCCATCTATAATTAGGACTAAACCTGTTATCAACTGATGCTCCTCTGGCGGCTGAAGCTGGTTTGTTTTCGTTAACTTGTCCAGTTTAGACCGATTATACCCACTGCAAACAGGATCAGAGAGGAAGTGATCACCTCTTGACCGTGTAGTTTTAACATCATTTATGCAGCACCTTTTCTCCAGTTGACTCTACCGATTGCCTCGTAGATACTTCATGTGTTGTAAAAAAGGTTAAAAGTAACAGTAAATGCGAAAGCTGATGTTTGGGCTTAGTTGTGAATGTGGGTGTTGTCTGTATTCTGGCATTTAACTTTCTGTTGGTGCAGTTTGTAGATAATTCATAATGAGACTCATATAATCCATCAGGTTACATGAATGTATGACAATTTAATCGCCATGTGTCATCTGTTTTTGATTGAAATATTTGTCTGTTTATATACTTGTCATACCAAGATTGATTGCAAACTGAATACTGAAGAATCTCAAAAATGAAGTGTCTGAAATGAGAGCGCTACATTCTGTCCCAATGCGCATGTTTGTGTGCTTGTGTGATATTCCACTGAATGCTGGTCTTTCTGATAAATTTCACATTTGAAGATGTATTGATTGGTTTGATAGGCAATCATAGTATCTCATGGTCGATAGCTGCTTTCATCTTACTTAAGTAAGTCTTAACATATAGTCTGCAGCTGTCATTTTGCACCAAAGCCTACTTTATTATTGTAATTTACAAAAACAATTGTAACTGGAACAATTAATATTCATCTTCAAAAAATTTATTTTATTATATCAAAAATGAAAGGACAAAATCAGTAGAAAGAAGGAAATCCCCTGACCCAGAGAGTTTTCCCCTGCTCTGCTCCTCCTGGAGCTCTTTGGAGCCTCCCAGAGGAAACCGACCCCACAGGCTTCAGTCTCCGCTGCTCAACTTACTGTTTGATCTGTGTGTCTTGAGTTGTTAATGATATCGTGTCATTCCTTCTCTTGCATCTTGCTCCTATGAGGTCCTGAGATAAAATCACATGATGAGGAAGAGATGGTTGGATAGGCGCAGATCAGCTGTGAATGGGAGATGGCAGCGGGCTCAGACTGATGCTCCTGCTTCTCTCCTGTGGCTGCCGTGCATGCTGCTCCCGCTGCAGTCATAACAATGCAAGAGAGGAGGAGGAGGAGGAGGAGGAGGAGGGAGCCGAGGGGCAGGATGGCGGAGTGAGTCAGGGCGGGGCTGTTGAGTGACAGAGCGAGAGGCAGGAGAGAGAGGAAGCTGCCCAACGCGCCACCGAGAAAACAGAGGGAGGAGAGGGGAGGACAGCGTGAATCCACAGGACGTGAGAGCCAGCCGGCAGCAGAGGTGGAGGAGGAGGAGGGGGGCTTCCAGACTGGATGGGCCCAGCGATGCCTTGATGGAGCATGGGCCAGGTTTTAGGATTCTCCCACTGCCGTGAGTCTCTAGTCTGTTCGGCTCTCCTCCATCTGTGAGGAAGCCCTGCGTTTGTTTATCTCTCCGTACCATCGGCACGTATATTCCAGCTCAGCATCTTTTCTTGCTAACTGCCGTGAGCATCGTATGTGTTAGCTCACCCCTCCCGCCCCTTCCTGCCTGTACTCTCTATTCCTCTCTCCTGCTCTTACCTTCAATAAACACATGGCTGGGAGGATGGATGCAGTGCAGAAGCAGAAGCAGAAGCAGCCCTGGTTTGTCATAACGTATCGATGTGCAGATGTTTACTTGCTGGTGCGTTTACTGCCAAGCATGCGAGAGCTGCAAGTTAATTCTCCTTCAGCGCTTCTGGTGTGCATCTGTTTCACAGCTGATTCTGCTACTTCATCTTTTTTTTCCCCCACTCATTAATCTCTTCGTTGTGTGAAAGTGGATGTTTTTGCATGTATTGTTGTCAGATGTGTAAAGGAGAGTATGCTGCTCTCGTTTCCCTGCGTGGCTGATTCATCAGCTCCTGTCATGCTGGCTGTCTAATGTGGTGAAGGCCTTTGCTGCTGCTTCTTCATCTCAATACGCACTGACCTGTAGGATGTGATCACACATCACAATGACTGACTCACAAAATATCTCAAATGTTGTAGTTTTTATTGAGGCTTCCATTTTGTTGATCATAATCCTGCACTGATTGCTTCAGAATGAAGACTAATTACTGTACAATGTTTTGTTTTGGGACATTTTCGGAATTTAGAAGAACTTCAGTCGTCCCTCAGGCTCAGTCAAGAAGAATGCACAGCAGCAAGACAATCCTAGTCCATTTGATTAAAGCTAAACATGGAGCATTCTGCTGGTGCAGTGGTTTGCACTCTCCTCTCACAGTGAAGATTTTACTGGTTTGACTTTGGACTTGGGGCCCTTTTTGTATTCAGTTTCCATGTTTTCCTTGTACATACTTGGGATTTCTCCTGTGGCTCTTGACAGTCCAGAAGGAATTGAGGTTAATCCGTGACTCTGAAACTGCCACTGGGGTCATTGGGAACTGGAGCAGATCCAAGCAGATGATGGGTGAAAGCAGGGTCCACCCAGGACAGGTCAAGACAGCCACACACTCACATTTCCACCTGTGTGTGGGAGGGAACCTGTACACTCTGAAACAATCTAACCACTACACTACCATAGAGCCTCTGTGTGCACCCAGCAGTGAATGATTCATCATTTTGTCTGACCAGGAAAAGGTAGTAGAGCGTTTCTAGTTTATGAAGTGCATTGCAACTGGAACAAAAAATTGACCTTCACCAGTCTGAGTGAAATCTGGACGGGAGCCAGTTCAGTGCAGGGGGGAGACTGTATTCTGTCCCAGATGAGGGTCTTGACCTGCTGTTTAATTTTACCTGTTTTTCTTCCAGAGGAATATGGCTCTGTTGCATCCACCCCGGATTCAACTCCTCCGTGCACCGATGGTAAGAAGCCGACTTTGAGAAACTCATTCTAGTTATTCATCCGAATGAATGAACTTCTCTAACGCAACCTGTGAAAATCCACAGGTTTGACGAAAGGCTCTTTCATCCTTAGTTTTTGCATTTATCAAAGAGAGTTTCATCTTCATACGGCAGGTTTTCTTCCCTCCCCGACATCACAAAGCACACCTGGCTGCTTTCATGTGACATTTCTGATCACTAAAAGAAAAGCAAGCCTTTGTGCACTAGTCTGTCCTAACAGACACGCCATTACCGCTATCTCTTTAATTCTCTCAATGTCAGTGTGTGAATTCAGGTGACCAGCTCATTTTCAAGAGTCTCATCCTCCTTCACAACACGCTGATATCGAGCCTCGATCAACACCACTATTCTTACGGGTGAACCGAGGATGCAGTGTGCTCTCATGCACCTGGTTAAATGAACTGAAGATACATGTAGAGCAGCTGAATGTTGTTCCTCTTTTCTGATAGTGCTGACAGATTCTGATACTGACTGTTGCTTTATGTATCCAATCCAGGCGGGAACGAGGAGTCGGAGTTGTACGAGCTGCAGACCGCCAGAGAGTGGTCCGACGACGACATGGGGGATGGAGATCCAGACGACGACGAGGGGCTGGCTTCATCCCCGTCCATCTGGGGCACGCCGCGTCAGAACTCCTATGAGCTGACTTTCTCTTACATCGCCATTGCCGAGGCCGAAGCCGTGGGAGCATCGCGCCACCTCAGAGAGCGGCGCAGGGCCGGCAGCTCTCGGGGAAGTCGTACACCTTTAATCCGCACAGACACTCTGGAAACACTGTTGGACTCGCCCGATGTAGACTGGGACCCTCAGGCATTCCTCACTCGGGAGGAAGAACAAGAGGCGGCGGAGAGGAGGGAGCAGGAGAGAGTTGAGGCGAGGACAGCCGGTGCATTGGGACGGAGCCAGCAGGAGCAGACTATTACAATTCAGCCCGGTCCTCAGAACCTGGACCCAGAAAGTCAGAGCGGAGACGCAGTAGTCCAGCAGCAGGAGAGCGCGATGCTGGCATCTTCTCAAACCCCATCATCTCAGCAACAGAGCCCCTCACACACACTCCAAGGTGAGGCTTTCTGTTCTTTATCTGATACGGTAACTCAAAGATCTAATGTCTGGAAAATAAAGCTAAAAAAACAAATGCGACACAACACGAATTGATATTTCTACAAGTGATTGCTTGAACTCCTCATGCAGCTAAATGGATGAATGAACATCGATCTGGCTGGGTGAAATGTCATAAAAAATTTTACCTAAAAAAACAAACAAGAAAAAACTCCCTAGAGCCTGGATCACCCTCAAAAAAAACCATTTGTCATTCAAACTTATCCCCTAGTTGTTAATTAATCATTAAAAATGTGGGTTTTTGTAATGAACTGACACAATTCTGACCTTGATACTAGATCACATGAAGTTTATCTCGAACAAAAGTCAACATGTGTTTGATTGTCACTTTATCATGATAGGTTTTATCATGATCGAAAACAGGGAAGAAAAAAACTCAATGAAAGCCGTGTTAGAAAAACTGAAAACTTACAATCTTTAAAAATTGAAAATCACACAAGGAAGAAAAAATACATTGGAGTGTTTCACAGCTTTTCTATGTTCATTGTTTTCATGACGGTATGAATACTTCATAGTAAAGAGTAGTTAACGTGGCCTTCAGCATTACGCAGTAGCCTCAGAAGAAGCTTGGTGTTTGTGTGATGATCTGATGATTGAAACACTTCTGCCTGAGTGATGTTATGAAATACTGGAAACAAAAAGAAAAGAGAAGATACGTTTCTAGGAGAAAAATGGAGGAGACAGTCCTTGAGCCTGTGAAGGTGAATCATGAAAACGAGCTCCTGCTCAAGTTTTTAATGCTCGAAACTACAGTGGCAGGATGTGCGAGGTAGACTTGAAATGAGGCATATTTTGTCATTTACATTTTGCTGTTTGGTTTCTGTTGTCTTTCTATAGTTCATCTTTATTAGAAAACCAAAAACTAATTTCCTCGTTGTAGATGATTGGGTCTTCTAGTTTTGTGAAGAACCATAAGATGTTGACAGGAGACTGCTGTACAGATAACATAACATGAGCTGCATTTCATTTTACTATAGAATGGATGGATTCATTTTCTAGATATTCAGTGAAACTTACATATATCAGAGGGTTTTTTTTGACCAGGCGTTTGTTTTATTCATTATACTTTCAGTAAAAAAAAAACAAAAAAACACAGTGTCTCAAAATACTGTAATATTTGACGTTAGATATTTTACGTGTTTACCTATAGGCCATAGCATGACATCTTTTTTCATGCTATAACTAAATAATGTACAAAACAATCAATATTTTGATATTTTAGGAGTCCAATTACTGCATCAAATGGATTTAGAAGCCTATTTTTGTCAGGTGAAAGATCTGCCATACATACATCTCATACTACTCTCTACTATATGATTTTTAATAAATAAGTAATTCCTCTTAAACTATGTTTGTAAAAGTGAATAATTTTGCTTCGATGACTCCTGATGCTTTCTTATTATTATGAATAATTTTCTCTCAGTATGAGCTGTATAGCTGTAAAGTGTAAAGTCAACACGGATGTTATCGCCATGTTGACATCATGCTCCGATGTTTCCTGGCAGCTGCAACCTCACCGCCGTCTGAGCCAGAGTCTCCCGTCGCCCGGGAAACCATCTCAGTCAAGCTGCTCACATCTGTGCGTCCCAGAGGCCCGGCGTCCTCGCAGTCCGCCTCCGCCGGCCAAAATTCTCAGGAACAGCTGGTCAGCGATCACTGGTTTTCAGCTCTCAGCCTAACAGAGGACCCCACACTATGCACGCACATAGCAGGTACGGCCCACCGATACAACATCCTGTTTCTTTAACGACCCAATGAAACGACGTCCAAGTGCTATCAGATTTCTTTTAACGACGGAGGAGGACGCAGGAGGGGCGTGTTTCAGATTTGATTGGCATATTCAGAGGCCAGTTGCAATAACCGTGCCTTTCATACCGCTGCCAGTTTCAGCCGAGTGTTGAGCTGATGCTGCTGTTTTCACAGACGCTGTTCATATTAATTGAATGCAGAGTTAGGAAATGCCCTCCAGTGTTGTATGAGTCACCAGGGACTTCGTGAGAGAAATAAAGGGAAATTTCATGCACTGAAATGTTAAGTTTTTGGCCTTTATTCAACCTAGTTCACATGATAAATTGACACTGAGTCAACAGATACAAGATAAACCCTTATAGAAATACATTTTTGAGCACATATGATCTTTAAATATCCTTTTTCTTCTGTACTTCTGTATAACATCTGTGTCTTTTGTTTGCTTCTCACTGCTTTGTGAGCTCTCTCCTTTCTCTCTGCTCCCGAATCAATACTTTAAATGCAGAAAATATCAGATGTCACTTTCCTCGTGGCCCTTCAGTCGCTGGCAGACAGATATAGACCCCAGCCCCCGCCCTCACGTCCGGACCGGCTCATTGTGTCTTCATGGAAGTCTTCCCCTGGGGTGTGAGGAATGATGAACTCATTGTCGTGAAAGCATTTCTTGCATTGCCCCTCCTTCAGGTCTCCACTCGACTCAGAGACGTCTGCCTCTCTGAGCCATTGGTTTCTCCAGCTGTTTTACAGTTTCATGCAGAAGTTTGGGAGTCTCTCCAAAAGTAGGCGACACAGCGGGAAGGAGACAACGATAGTGAAAGATAACATCCTGTTTTCCTACTTGATGGCTCTTTAAGTGGCCTGTCTGTGCTCCGTCTTATTTTAGTGGATGCTCGGGGGGCAGTAAACCCTCAGACTGTTGATAAATGGTTGGTGGAGCTGATGACAGAGTTTAGGGTGTCCTTAATAAATAGCACACATGCATCTCTGGGAGCACCAAACTTATCTGCTTCTATTATTTGTTTCAAGAGCAGTGTGGCAAAATCAAGTTTGCATTTTAGCAACACAGCATCAAAAACTGTTTAAAAAAACTGGCGATTCAGCAGCGACCTTCATTTTAGGTCATGATTACATAATGGCTATTTAAAAACATAATGTTTGTCTATTTAAAACCATGACCTTGGCATAGTATATCCTAATAATGGCCTGACTGATGCATTTATCTGAAAGTAAATATACACTTTTTTAAAATAACGCATCGTATTTTAAGACAGCAGTGCTGTTTGATGTACAGGGAATCTTAAGGGGCTGAAGCACATGTTTTTGTGTGATTTCAGTCTGTTTTTCATTAGATTTGAAGATATTTGAGGGACATAATTGGCATAATATTGCATCTCTTCACACTAGCTTACAAAGTATTATCTTTTAACAAAACCATAGATTTACAATGTTCAATTTCTACGCACATTAGTGAGTACCTTACAAGAGTTGAAACAAATTTCACAGCTTGTTACATGCTGTAATTTCAAAGGAATTGTGTTTTTGTAATCGTGTGATCCACAGATTACAAACTACATCCCTCATATTTACGGCAATTCAAGCAGAAGAGCATTGCAGTACATTTTTTGTTCTTGTTGGGTTTCTTCTTGTGTGGATGTTTGAATAACTGCAAACCTTTCAGTCTCTCTTCAGTTGCACGTCGGCCCTGAAGGCAGAAAGTTTCAGTTCGATGACCTAACGACAAATAATCCTGTTTCAGATGCACAGGGTGACACTTTAATACAAATACAGCTCTACAATGGGACTCTAAAAACTTAAAATAAAAAAAAAAAAATTAGAATTACTTCAGAATCAGAGTGTTTGTAATTGATTTGAAAGATATGCAGAGTTAGAAAGCATGCTGAGGTTGTAAATCATCTCTTTATGCACGAAGCTCTCGTAGTCTTGAAGAGCGGTGGGCGGTGCTGTGAACCAGATTATTTTGGGCCCGTCAGGCCTTTGGACTGCTGAGCGAGCAGTGGGTGGCCAAAAACAGCTCAGAGGGGCGAGGGGAGCACAGAGGGTGTGAGAGGAAACACAGGAGCAGCAACCAAAATGGCCAGTAAAGGTGAGACTTTTTCAGATTTAAAAGACCGTTACTCTACAGCTCTTTAGTCAGAGATGAGAGGTTTGGATACTTTGCCGATCTGACAACTCCTGTAAATATTTGTGTTTGAGTTTAATTCAAACCAAGGCAAAGGAAAGCTGCACATGCAGATGTGAAGGAGCGGATTAAAATCTGAGCCAGTAAGCTTTAGTGAAGGAGTTGTGAGAGAGAGAAGTACCAAGGTGAAAACTTTGAACATTTCTTGCATCTCTCCATTCACTGGACGACGGCCCCACAGCTTTCATGACGTTTTCATCAGTCACTACCGTGTTAAAGACCTCCAGCCATCAGACGAGAACAGGCTGTCACATTGCGGTATGCTGTTAGCACATGGCTGCTGCAGAGTGAAATAACTTCACCAGCTGGTTTTTCTTTCATTTTAGCGCTCACTCTTTAGGCCGAGTGTCTGCCACCAGCTGAGACATTTCAATCTGTAGTCAGATGAGGTTTCTTCGGCCGGCCGCTGGGCTCACTTGACCTATCTCGCAAGAAATGGATGTTGAGGTTAAAATGAAATATTTTCAGGCTTTGTTGACACGGAGGATGAAGCCACGTCTGTTTTACACTTATTGGTTAATGGACCGGATGCTTGTTGATGGTTTGATTGGATTATTCATTCCCCTCCTGCAGTGATTCAGATCATGGTTCAAGGAAATATTTAGTACAGTGATGTTGGCCTTTGTGTTCAAACTTGTGTGGCCTCGTGTTTGCATTCTTTAAAATATTACTTTTAAAATCTTATGACAAATTATTTGTGCAAACAGCAACAGTATGTTGAATCTGATGCATCAAACTTACAGGGAAGATGTAATGAGACAACATGTCAACATCAGCACATTTCTTTAGATTCATCACCCATGTTTTGTCCTGCTTTGTCCAAATGAAGGCCTTGAGGTCCAGCCTGGACGGGTCTCCAGTCCATCACATTCACACCTACAAGATATTTAGAGCCCCAATTAGGCTCATGTTTTTGGACTGTGTGAGGAAACGGAGGGACCCGGAGAAAAACCTGCACGTACACAGGGAGAATATGAAAACCTCACACAGAAAGACCTCTGAAATGCCACTTTAGGACATGTTTGTAGCAGCTTTTATGAAAATGTTTTAGAAAAGATGGAAAAACACTTGTTTTGCTCCATGCTGAAACATACATATAAAATCCTTTTTGGTTTTAAAGTTTGAAAAACTCTTTAAAAGTAACCAACTATACCAGTTGTGGCTTCTCTCCTTCGTGCCTCTTTAGTGCATTAAATAAACTCCTGGATGAGTGAACTATAAATACAGAGTGTGGATACGTCTGTAATTCCCATATCTTTAAATATGGTACTGACTGTGACAATACATATTTAGTCATCTTCTCCTGTGTCTTTGTGTGGACTGTCCCCATCCCAGAATGACGCCAACGCAAACAAGCGCATGGGCCAGGCGAGTTCGAGCGGCATCATGGGTATTAGCCGTGTTAAATAACCCACCTGCTGTCAGTGCGCTCTATTCAAAGAGGCTTCCCTCCTCTCTAAAGCCCAGGTTTAGCATTTCACTGAATGGCGTGCGCAGCCAGCGACGCCGGCGTGAGCCGGAACTACACAACTCAAAACACAGCTGCAGTTTTTATTGATCTGATCAGCCTTTGTGAAACAACATGGATGTCGTACGGATTTTTTTTTTTTTTCTATATTTAATAAATGTTTCATACTAGATGAAGGCCTCACACTCTCTGCGGGATATTTCAAAGTGGCCCGCTGGAGCAAAGCATGACTGTGCAGACGGACGCCTCAGTGTCCACAGCAAGCTGTTGCCCGGTGACAGAGAGGGGAACGAGCCGGGCGTGGAGCTGCTGACGGCCTGACGCCTGACAGCAGGTGCCGTGAAAGGCTCCGTTTAAATTCCCCTCGACTGCTCGCTTCCCTCTCTCGTCCGAGGGCTAAATTTAGCCGGGGCCGGAGCCTGACGCGTCCCGGGAGCTGCAGCACGTTCTCTGGAAATCCCTCCGCGCCTCACGCCTCCTTCCACCTCTCTGTCCTGCCCTCCACTTTCCATCCTCACATCCCCTCTTCACACTCATCCTCCCTCTAATTAACCTGAAATCAAAGAGCTTCTTATTTGCCGCCACCGAGGGCTTTAATGGCTCCGGCATTAAGAAGATGGCAGTAATGTACAGTGTGTGGTTCTTTGTGTACCGCTGATTCTGGCCGGTGAAGCTGCACATCAGCGCCGGTCGACCTCAAGAGTTCAAGCAAAAAAAAATCACAAATGTTTTAACTTTAAAAAGAAAAAAAGATTACTCCCTATATTTTTGTGCTGTATTAAAACAATCATCAGTAGGGAGAATAACGACGCTGAAAATTGAATTATCTTAAGTATAAGGAAAAAAGAAAAGAAAAGAAGAGTGTAACACAGAGGTCTCAAACCTTTAAGACCAAAACAGCCATTTTTGCGACCTTCTGCCAAGCCAATCTGGTCTGGAGCCGCAAAGCATGTTTCACCTTTAAAATGAGGCCGAATGCAGCTCATGAAGTTTTTAGTTCTGATGCACACAAAAAACACTATATCTGATGTTATATTTATGAAGTTTAAACTACAATTCAGAATAGTGAACATTTTTCTACATTTGATCTACTTTTATACCTGATTTTAACAGTTTTGCACCTATTTCTAAGCTTTTTTTAATGAAAATTTTGAAATTTTAGCAGTTTTAACCATTTTTCCTCTTTAACCAGTTTTGCGGGCTTTTTTCCGACCATATTTAATTTTTGTTCTTTTAGAAATTCTAGACATTTCAGGGTTTTTTGTCTTGTGGTTTTAGCTATTTTCTCCAATTTTACTTGTACCTTTTTTTTTCAATTCCTTTGGAGCCGAGAGTGACGACGGTAATCATTTTGATTCGTACTGTGGAGTGTCACCGTAATAAAAAGTTAAATGTTTATTCACGTTTCATTTTGTGGAAGCTTCATGGAGACACTACGGAGGGACTAAAGAGCCACATATTATAATTTCAAAAACATTAGGAAATCCAACGCTACCAAAAATAATCGGTCAGCGTGAGCGAAAGGTCGCATGTTTGTGAAGTGAGGGAGCAGCTTCTGCATATAGATCAGACTGCTCCTTAAATTGAATTCAGTTTTCCTGAAAGACTTTTGTGTGTGTGTGTGTGTGTGTGTGTGTGTGTGTGTGTTTGTGTGTGCTAGTGATGGACCTGATCTACTGGAAGGAGACGGAGCGCACCGGCATGGTGCTGACGGGGCTGGTGGTGGGCCTGCTGTCCCTGTTCCAGCTCAGCATCATCACCGTGCTCTCCACAGTCTCCTTGGCCCTCATGTGCTTCACCATATCAGTGCGCGTCTACTACCACGTGCTCCACGCCTTCAAATGGGGAGACGGAGAGCATCCGTTCAAGTAAGACGTGATGACCCTTTGTTTTTTTTTTTCTTCTGTCAGTTTTTCAAGAGAGAAAAATGACAGAATGCCTGATTTCACCGCCATCGCAGTCAGTCGTGTTGTCAACTTCGTGCGTTTCCTCTCAGGGCGTATCTGGACATGGACATCAGTTTGAGTGGAGAGCAGGCGGACCTCTACATGCAGAAAGTCATTGTCTTGACTCTGTCTGCTGTCGACACTTTGAAAAGACTCATTTTTGTTGGAAATGTTTTTGACTCCATCAAGGTAAGCTTGTAAATCCCCTCAGTCTTCGTTGGTTTTTGATTTTTGTGTGTTTTTTTGTCGTTTTGTGTGCACATTGTTTCGTCTTCCATGTCCAGACCTCCTCTCTCCTCATTAACCAATACTTCAGCCCGCCTCTGCGTTCTGTCGTCGTCTCTTATCTCATTTCGCTCCAGCATCATGAGCGACGACAGCATCGCTGAGCAAACGTCGCTCTCGCTGTGGCAGCTCAGAGCTGAAGGCTCTGCTCATGACTCACGGAGGGATAGTCCTGATGGCAGCTGTCACTCTCATTTACATGTTTTGATGACTGTTTGAGGGGCTGCCACCTTTTAGAAGTAATCCTCTCAGATTTTATATGAATATTTACGAGCAGCAAAGGAAGGAGACGATCTCTGTTGTTGGTGTTACTCAGTTTCAGAATCAAATTATTGACTGTTCGGCATGTTCATTGGCCTCATCTCCACTTGTTGATGTGTGGCTGAATTTTATTTCATTTTATTAAATCTATTTATGGAGTAATTTTATTAAACTCTTTTTAAGCCATTCATCAACAGTATAAACAAGCATGAGTTTGTATCTGTGGTCCCAGAGTGGTCCAAAAATACTGCAGTCATATACAGACATATTTCCAAAAATCAAAGTACAACTAAAACATTTATTTTTCTTTAATTAATCCATCCCTCCATCCTTCCATCTCCTACACCACTTCATCCTCTGCATGTTTGCGGGGCGCTGGAGCCAATCCCAGCAACTTTAAATAATGCAGTGAAACTTTATGTTCCACCCTCTTGTTTGTTTTACTTCGTATAATATTAACTTTTCAGTCATGAAATAAAAAATATAATGTGCAAAATAGTTCAATATTTCATAAAATCTGATTTTCTTTCATATATTTCAACCATTTCACATCTGAAACGTTAAAACCTTTGTTGTGACTGTAAAACAGTCAACTTTTTGACATTAACATTTCTTTCATCGTGCATTAACCCTAATTTAGTTCACAGAATGTGAGCCAGCTCACTGCTTTGTATCGACTGCATATGGGAGTGTGTGAAGAGTATTGACAGAGAAACGAACGTGCGTTGGATGTGAATAGTAGTAATGATACATATTCAATAACTGATCATTTATTTTGCACAAGTTTAATGCCAATATGTTACAAAGCCGTTTTGAAGACATACAGGTCATTTTTATATCCGTGAAACCATCAGTAAAATACATTTAGAATGTAATGATAATAACCATCATCTAAAAGCAGAATTAAAGTCACATTTAATAAAACTATGCAACACCGTATGCAAAACGCAGCAACACCTTGTTTTATAATGACATTGTTAACGCTGTTACATAACACAAAGTTATAGCTTTGGTTTAAAGTTTTCTGAATCAATACAACTTTTTGTTTTTAACTTGACAGTTTAGGATCACTTCCAGTTAAATCAATTATTCAGCCGTTTATAAAACATGACAGCTGTTGCTGCTGATGTGATAGTCAGATACCAGACCAGTTACCCCGCCGCTGGTTCTGAATTCCTGCCCTTAATGTTGTATTTGCTCCAGTATTCGCTGAAATGTCTCCTCACTTTTATCTCAAATTCAATTCGACTTGCCGGCGATCATCCACATACCCTGTTAGCACATTTACAGTAAATGGTGAGTCAGTGAACCGCGGCGCCCCCGGGCGTCAACCCTGACCTGGCCGGTATGTGACACAGCGGATCGGCAGGGCGAGCACAGAGACACCCGGGATCAGCTGGAGCCTCGCTCCATGTGAGACAGGGGTATCCCATATCAGGATCCCATTCACAGGGACTGAGGCACCGAGATATAAGAGGAAACACCCCAATCCATATTAGGAGCTTCGCGTTTGCAGCCTGTCCTCTTCATCGCATTCTGAATTGGATACAGCACTGGATAATGATCAGATAATCCGCTCTGTTTTGGTGTGAGAAAATAAAAACACGCAATTAATGCAGGTAGATTTTGCTGCCCGTCGGTCGCCACCACAGCCGTCCTGATGTTTGCGGTGTGTGTCGATGTTTCTCCTGGCTTTAGTTGCTGGTTCTGATGTACCTGGTGACCTACCTGGGAGACCTGTGCAACGGCCTTACTCTGCTCATCATCAGTAAGAACCGTCACCGGTCCACACGTGGCGTGCCGCTCTGCCGCCTTCTTCACTTCTCTGTCTTCTTTCTCTCCCCCTCCAGGTGTCATTGCCGTCTTTTCTTTACCACTTTTCTACAGACAACGCCAGGTAGCGACTCGCGATTCAGTAGAAATATTCACCATTTTTAAATCTCGTACTTCTGTTCATGTGTTTCACCTTCCCTTTTTTGGCTTTGCCACAGGAGCAGGTGGACGGCTTAGTTGCACAAGTCCAGGCCCACATTGACAACATCACGGACATGTGAGTATGGCGCCATCGTGTGGCCGCAACAGCACACTGCTGAATTTCAAGGTTAACTTGAACACACTTTACTGCAGCACTGGCATTCAGGAGAAATAAGCATCTGCCCGTGAAATATACTGTATTTATAGGAGCTGCAGCTTTGTTAGAGTGCCTGTTGAAGACCAGCATGTTTTATGACAGATGTATTAATGTGGATTTTATGTAATTCTTTGCGATACAGAATTCTCGTTTCATATGGAGGGAATGGTTCAGGAGAATCAGAGACAACTTACACAGAAGGACTTGATTAACACAAATAACAATAATTAAAACTTAACAGGAGTCATATAAAGAATACTCCTTCTGATAATGGAACAACAGCATGAGTGATGATCTATAAACTGCTAATACTGCTGATATGTATTATATGGATATAAATACACTGTCCTGTCATTTCTAATAGTATCCTTTAGTTAGAAAACAATTTATGGCTTAATGATGTGCGTCAACACTGTTAAGTATTTAGGAATCATAAAACTTGTATTTCCCAAGTTTCTGAACTTTGGGATCAATTGTTTCCCAATTATACTTATTTTTGGATATATATATACTCAATAATTAAAAAACTAATTATTAAATATCCTTCACACTATAAGGGTGAAGGGTTTCAAGTTGTTCCTAATGATATTTATAGACACGTTCGATCCCCCTCTTATTGACACAATAAGAGGGGGATCAAACTGCCAAACCACTCTAATAGCTGAACCACAATCCACTAACTTTGTCTAACAGACAACTAGCTTATGTAAAATCTGCTTAAGTTGATTCACTGGCATTGGAATCTGAACAGATTAATTAGACAATATAGTAAACTCAAAGGAACTATTACCCATTGTGATTAGTTTGACTTGTTAATTAAACACTGGAATAAACATGTTTAACTTCATGTAGACTGTTTGAATGGGACGACTCAAAGTGAACCTGGAACAATGTTTGAACTCTCCAAAGTGTTCATTCTTTCATCTTGACAAGCCCATAAATGCAGGCTCCCTCTGACTACAGCGGTTCTTTTATTTCAGTCCCAGCACTTCAGTGAAAGTAAATACTTTCTAGTTTCAGCCAGGTTTGTTTCATAAGTGCAGAAAGTAGGTCATCTATTATTTCCAGAGTGACGTGTACTTGAAACGCTCGTGTGAGTGAAGTGTGTTGATTCGCACTAACTCTCCTCCGTCTGTCCTGCAGTCTGCGGAGACTCGCCCAGGGTGGCGGCCCTCCTCCCGATCCAACACCCGGCGGTGCCAAACCCAAGATGCAGTAATCGCCGTGGATCTAAATTTCAAAGAGAAACTACCAGAGTTACAGACTGTCACTCAGATGTCTTACTTAGAGGTCTGTGCTCAGAGCTTCAGATAAAGCAGCTCCAGAGACTTGGGAGGGGAGGATGTTAAAATGAATGAGGACGAGGGTTATGCACGGTACTTCACGCTCTGTGTCAACATTACAGGGGTTAGAGGACGGGGGTCCGGATGATAATTCTTCAAAGGTGAAATCAGGGTGTCTGAATCCTGGCTGAGACTCTGCTGCAGAGATTCATCGACACGGCTTGTAACGCGTGACCATCTTTGGGAATCTTGTTTTTAATATGTAAAGAAGAAAAAAAATGACTCGAAGTGTCTTCAGTAGAGCTGTAGTCCAAATGAGGTACAACGACCATAAATGGGAAGTTCTCACACTGACAAGCGCCTCGCCTGAGAATAAAGGGACGTCGGTTGTGAAGGTGAGACGACAAAAACAGGGGACATTATTTATCATGGCAGCATAAAACTAGCAATTAAGTATGCATGTGTCAGCACATGGACATTTCTGAATGCATATTCATTTTCATGACTTGTGTGTGTATGCGTGCGCGTGTGTGTGTGCGTGTTTGTATGTGTATGTGTGCGTGTGAGTGTGGCTTGCTGAAATTAAAATGTTATCCACAAACAATTAAAGTCACATTTCTTCATTATTTTCCAAAACGTTCTTATTTTCTCCATCTTCATTGGCATTCACACACTCGTTCGTATCACTCACTCATTCTAGTAATGTCTTAAAGCGATACTCAACCCAGGGGTGTCAAACTTAGTTCAGGGGCCACACACACACACACACACACACACACACACTCAGCTGATCAGACTATAGGAATAGTAAAATTACACTGTAGTAATCTATAGATGAAAATCCAATTATTCTCTTTTTTTTTGCTTTACTTTTTAAACCTATGATGTCTTTTGTTTATGTCTTCGCAGACTGCATGATTTCTGTAACTTTCAGCTTGCATGTCGTCACAAACCCAACTTCACACAGGGTGTGATGCTTGAGGGATTCTTTTAGCAAACTTCTCCTCAGCTGTCGGATGCTTGGCTCCAGATCTCATGGTCGTATCATGTCTGCTGTTCTCTCTCTCTCTGGGGTCTGACAGGTTAGGAACCGTAGTGACTTTTACTCCAGACTTTCAGTTTAATGGCTTCTTTTACATTTTAGTTACTTTGCACAGTCCGGATTGAAGGCCTCGACCGAGTCAGCAGGTCTTACGTTTGACACCTCTGGCTTCCACCAGTGGGGATGCTTTCCATGTGAATGAAACTTGGAGTATTCCCAGTTCTGCAAATTGCAGAGTATTATAAACGGAGTGAAAAAACACTGTGGACAGTTTTAAGACAGAGTTTTTCAGTGATATTATGGCTGGATAGAAATGGATTTTTAAAAAGTGCTAGATTTCAAATAGGTGTCCTCTCTGTGCTCTTAGCGTGTTTTCCCCAGCCGTCGGGCGGACGCGTGCAAACGGATCATGTGGGAGTGAAATACAGCAGGTGCCTTTCTAACCGCAGGTTATCGTGCATGATCTAACTCACTGGACTTTCAGCTGCTTCCCGCCACTTCTCCTTCCACTCCGAACCACTTCTCACATTTCCCTGTTTTGTATGTGTACGATCCCTGTGTGACACGACGCCACATGTACCATGACAAGGTATCTTATACAGAATTGTGAGTAGGTCCATTTTAGGATTAATAAAATTATTCAGGACACTTGGCTGCTTAAAGTGCATATTTATTTTCTCTTTTGCAAAATGCTTTTGAAGTTTGAGCTAAAATGTAAATTATTTGCCTTTTTTTGTTGCAACTTAGTGAGAAAACTCTTAAAAATTGCCAATAATGGTGAAATTTGAAAATAATAGAAAAATCATGAGCCTTTTCATGTTAGACTATCGATAGGGGGACACAGTTCACTACTATTGTTTTTTGTCATTATTTTGAAGATATCATTAAAAATGAAAGTACATTTTGTCTTACAGCACAGCTCAGTTGGATTTCAAGAAACATTATTAAATCTGTCTTTAATTGAGTCAAACTCCTCATTTAAATTAAGTCCAGGCTTATACAGTTTTCTTTTTTTGCCACAGGGATAATGGATCAATAAAATCCAAACTGGAACACCACTTTGAGTTAATCTCAAGTCAATTACAATTAGTTCTGATGTGACTTTGAGCGGTTTGCGACCTTTATTTGTCACAAACACAGTTCTGCACCGTGTAACATGCAGTGAAATGTGTTTAGCACCTGTTCCAAACCGAGACAACAATTATAATGTTAAGAATAAAGGGGTGGACTCTTAGGCTATTAGGCAAAATAATTTGAAGTAAATGGAGCTTATACATTATATTTTACCACTGAAGTGCTTTTCTTTTACATTTATCCGTTTGTGCACAAACAAAAATTTCATAACTAATAGTTCCGGTGCTATCACACACCATTGGGAGCAACGTTGTTCAATGTTTTGCCCAAGGGCACTTTGGCACATGCAGATTGCATGAAAGATTTAGACATGAGTCTCCTACTTCAGGTATGAAAGACAACCTGACCTAGAGGACAGGTCACCAGGCCATCACAGAAACAGGGATTCTTTTCACACTGTTCCTCTCACTATACATCTCACCTCTGCTTCCTTCATTTTAATCAAGTTACCACCTGATGTGACCAATCATCAGCCTGTTTGATATTTCACCACAAGGTGGCAACAAAAGTCAAGTTTTTTTTAAGCTAAAATCCAGTCTATCAAACAGAAAACTAGAAGGAAGACAACAAGAAAACAACTTTACTCGAGGGTTTTTAACTTTGCGCACAGGGACTAAACCGGGTCCATTTACCTGTCTGAGCTGTAATGCAGTTTTTCTATTATTTCTCACGCACGGTGGAGAGAATCTGCGGCTCCAGTCTGGCTCAGCTCATTGGGGATACATTTGAAGTAGGTCAGAGGGTCCGAGGGGGGTTGACATTTCAGTACTTTTAACGTGCGTCATTTTGGAAACGGACTTCAGGACATCGGGTCAGGTTGGCTCCTTCCCCGACAGGACGCGTCCAGACTTGTGCGCACTGACAGTCAAACGCACGCAGCTCACAATGACCGGTGTGTAAGGTGAATTAGGATTTTAAACATTCCTAATGAAAGAGTTGAAAGCACTTTTTCTAACTTAAGCCTCGATTCCTCTGAAATAACGTGATTATGAGACAGCATCTGGATTTCGGCAGCGGCTGGACTGAGCTGCTCCACTACCTGCATCCCTCCAGCGCTGCTCCGCTGCGGGGTGCAGTAGGTGGGACTAGTCAAATCAGCCCGAACATATAAACACTCCGACCCGCCCTCACGCGCTAAACTGTTGCCTCTCGGGCTGTGGTGATGTGCCACTCTGGATTTGACAGCGCGCGGGTCAGGAGGACCGATTTTACGCACGACTGCAGCTCGCGGTTATAAGCGCAGTTGTTTTCTGCCGCACGTGTGGGAAGCTGCTCTTCCCATGGTGGGAGCTTCATCCGTCGGGGGATCGCGGTGAAGTGCGGGCTGATTGAATGTCACCTCCGGTCATCATGGATTATGGAAGGACCATGGCGCCTCCGGTGCCGCCGCACAACCCCAAGCCCGCCCGGCCGGGGCTGGCGCACGAGCGCCTGCTCAAGTGCGTCCTGCTCGGAGACGGAGCGGTGGGCAAAACCAGTCTGGTGGTCAGCTACACGACCAATGGTTACCCGACCAAATACGTCCCCACTGCTTTTGATGACTTCTCCGGTGAGTTAAATCTAAAGTCTTCCTTCTGAAATCATGCGTTGAGCAGTAAATACAGGTTTCACCATTCAGGATTGCTCAATTTGGCAAATCCTGAGTGAATACACCCTCACTGAGCCTGGAGCATGTGACTCTATGACTGGTTGCAGGTGAATGGAATCGAATAAACGTTTGAATTTTATAATAATTTGGTAGTTTTTTTTTTTTTTTTTGTTAATGTTCTCTCTGCGAACTCTTCAACTCTGGTTGCTTTCGGATCACAAATTGCCCCACCCCGCCCAAAGTTTCCCTTTTCCAGCTATTATTCCAGTCGTGTGACAGATGTGTTTGTGTTTCCTGTTATCTGTCTTCCATCGGAGTTAATGCACACCAAGCCTCCTCCCCATGATGTAGCACGGTTTTCCATTTGGCACATGTCCATCTACAAAACTCTGTCACGCACAATAAGCTTTGCTTTTGTGAAGTTAGTGGATGATCCATGATCACAGCTTCACACTTGAAACTGTTCCTCTTTAGCTTTCTGAACCTTGAATGCTTTATATGTGGAAAAAATGAGCAATAAAAATACAACTATGTGCATTTTCGTAACTACCAATACATAATTGAATTCAAGTGAATTTCTAATGAAAGTCTGAGGACAATTTATTTCTGTCAAAAGCTTCTCTGTTGCTTTTAAACTGTTGAAGCCGAATTCTCAGACAAACAAATGTTATCCTCTAAATTAGTATTGCTGGTGACATAATTTCAGAATAAAAGATTGAATCTTTATTCAGATTATGTCCTTACAACACTAGGAACTTGTGCTTTTAGAAGTAGAAAAATATAAACTTGGTATGTAAGCATAAGTAGAAATACCCTCTTGAAAATAATACTTATAAAAAAGCAGCAATCTGAGTATTTACAATTCTTTCTTCCACTTGTGCATATGACTGTCAGATGCAAGCTCTTAAAGCATTATAAACTGAGAGTATTGATGCACACCACCCCACATTAAACAGCTCTCACTTCCTTGCTGTTTTCACCAAAAATAGTTCAACTTCACCATGTTTGTGTTTTCTCAGACACCTTGGCCAACATAAATTCCTTAAAAATGCTATCTGAGAAGACGCATTGCCCTCAGGCCGGCTCAAACCTGCTGTACAGTGCAGACGGCGTCTCTGGCTCGGGGGTTTTGGATTGCACAACTCTGCCTATTGTTGTCAGCCTTGACCCGCGAGCCCTCTCCTCTATACTGGAATGGGCACATCTGTTGCAGCGGCTCTGAGGCAGAGATTGTCTTTCGCCTTGGCCTGACAGAGACTGATTGTGCAGTTGGGGCCCTCGGTTACTGATGTCATTTCTCAGTGCCCGGAATCAGAGCGTCTCCTTGGAAAGCTCCGCTCCTGAGCGGTTATGCAACGCCACAGGTGGCAGGGACGCGGAGCGAAGGGGACGATAAGGGGGGGAGCACTGGTGCAGAAAATCAAAGGAGTATCAAATGTCGGGGATTAAGAAATGATTGCACAATGGCAGCGCTCTCTCATTTTCCATTCTGTGTGCCCCTCTCCTCTTTCTTCATGTCAGCGCAGACTGCTCTGATAGCTGGCCGACTTCATGAATGGCTCCAGCAAACTCTTTGATCAGGTGCTATGACCTACCACACACTATTGTAAACGTTTCCATGTGCCCGCCGCTCTGCGTTGTGTTCGCCCTTTTGAAAAGGATAAATGGTCCTGTAATGAAAGTGGCTGTGAGATGACTCATTCAATTTTCCCTAACTGGAAGTGAGGCCTATTGGACGAGTCGCTACATAAACACAATCTGCTTTGTTTTTCCTTCCCCTCCTCCTCCTCCTCCTCCTCCTATTAGACAATCTGGGAGCGGACGCTGCCAAAAAAAAAAAAAAAAAAGAGGACAAAACGGCGGAGAACAAAGCTTGCGAAGTATAGTAAAGTGTTATGGTCTCCACAGTTACTGGCAGGGTGGGTGGGCAGAGACGGGCCACAGCAGGGGGCCTTTGTGTTTTCAACTGGCCGGCTCTTGTTTATTCCTGAGAAGATTCTGGCTGTTGGGTTGCCGTCGGTACGTGTGTCAGGTGGAGCCTCTTTTACAGGCCTCATTTTCATGTCTGTTCTCTGTGTCTGCAGCTGTGGTTCAGGTGGACGGGAGTCCGGTGCGGCTGCAGCTGTGCGACACTGCGGGACAGGTGAGTTTTGTTGCCACACAAACACGTATCCCGTCGTCACTGGATGCCCGCATACCTCTCCTCCTCTGCAGTTCAGCTCATGCATGCATGGAGGAAGTTTACATCACCTCTGGGTTCCGTCAGCAAAGGATCTTAGGATTTTAGATGTTTGGTTTTGGATGGTTGCAAATAAAAGGATCTCTAGGAGGATCCCAAGTCCTTTATTTAACAACAATCAAAACAGTTCTGCACGAGTTTAATGAAGGTATCTGCTGTTAACTTCCTGTTTTTGTAGCATACCTTTGGTATCACGATAAACTGACTGATGGTTCTGATGTAATGTTGGTCTTTTAAGAGTTTTATCTGGGTATGAGGTGGTGAAGGTGAACTAGTTAATGTTTGATGTTCTGTCCCAGAAAGCCTCTTTGGTTACCATCTTCCCTGTTAAACAAAGACCTTATTTCAGGTGTCAGGATCACTGTTGGACAAGAGATCAGTCTATTAGGCCTTTGATTTTACTTTTAAGTCATTTCTGCTTGTTTTTCACTCCAAAAGTAGAAATAAAGCTTAAACTATGTGACAACTGAGTGAAGCTGCTTTGAACTGTGCCGAAGCAGCAGATGTTAAAGAGGATCATGTAACTCAGTACAAATGCCCCCATTGATGGTAATGGAAAATTAAATAATGTGCACTTTTTTTTTTTACTAAGTGAAATAATTAATTTAAGTAAAAATTGGTAAATCAAAACATCTGATATTGGTTTGCAACATCTTTGATCGTAGCGTCCCGTTTTGATGTGCTCCCACTGCGGAGGACACAGTAAACACACACAGCCTGCCAGGCAGATTTATTGGCCCATCATTGTGTTTTGGGAGAGCGGTCTTGGAGGAACCGGTTGTGAAACAGTGTTTTTATTTCTGCGGGGCACGGCTGGTTCGTTTTCTTAATCCAACTCAACGGCACCCAGCCCCGGGAGCAGCATATTTGACATTCACAAGCGCTGCGAGGGGACTGCCAGTTCCATGTCGAATCAAAGACAGCTTGGCTGTAAAGTGGAATGAGGCATTTGAACAAACCCCTAATACGTGTAATACCTCACAGCATGCTGCAAGCTGCACACACACACACACACACACACACACTCACTCACATACTCGCAGACAAGCTCAGGCAAATACGGGCAGATAAAAGTCGACAAACACTTACTGTACCGATGCAGTTTTATAGGAGGGGAAGATTTGCCAGAAGCAGATTGGGGTGTGCCAAAAAAATGCAGAGATGAGAGGGAGAGAGGTAGAAAGCGTGCCGGAAAACTGAGACAAATAGGCGCACACCGCCTGGAAAGAAGATAACAGCTGCCGTCGGTGCTGATAAACAAAGTTGCCGCTCGCTCAGAAATGTTGAGGCGTCTGTGTATTCTGCAGATGGAAGTACGTCATCAGATCACGGAGCTGCTCCAAAGCTTCTCTCTGAAACACACAGCTGATGATTCTCAGCTGCATTTCCAGGCCTTCGAATTACCACGTTCACTACAGAAATACAGGCTGATTTTCCACATGTCAGTTGTGATATTCGGATCAGATGATTTATTGTTCGATTAAAGAAGGATTATGAAAAAAAAAACCCAGGTTGAATCCAAAGAAGGCAGAGTTTTATGTCTGATCTCTGCTAACGTTCATCTGTGTACTGAAGGGTGTGGGAGGCCGCTGTAAGTGACTCCAAAGTGTTAATTTAAGAAATTTACTGCAGATGATATCAATGATCATTAATTACCTGGACCATATATTAGTGCAGTATAAACACAGTTTAGACAGTTGGTCGGACAGAAAGCTTATTGGCACGACTCCCTTTCCTGTGATGTTTCCCTCCTCAGAGTGTGTGTGGTCAGTTCGTAATTCACCGTAAATGAAGCGAAAAGAGATGTAGTCGACTCCCTCACAAGGCCCTCGTGTTAACACTCTGATTATATCACTGGTTAGGTTTTTGAGAGCTTTCCTGTGTAGCGGTTGCGTGTTCTTCCTTTTTCTTTTCTTTTCTGGTGAGTTTCAAGCTTTGAATGCATGACGGTAAACCTGACGGCGTTCTGATCGTCTGTCTCTCTCTGTTTCTCCCTCAGGACGAATTTGACAAACTGCGACACTTCTGCTACAGTCGGACCGACGCGCTGCTGCTCTGCTTCAGCGTGGTCAGCCCCGCCTCCTTTCAGAACGTCTGGGAGAAGTGGGTGCCCGAGATCCGCCGGCGCTGCCCGCTCACGCCCGTCCTCCTGGTGGGCACGCAGTGCGACCTGCGGCAGGACGTCAAGGTGCTGATCGAGCTGGCGAGGCGGCGGGAGCGGCCGGTGGCGGAGGAGGACGCCCGGGCGCTGGCGGAGAAGATCGGCGCCGTGACGTACATCGAGTGCTCGGCGCTGACGCAAAAGAACCTGAAGGAGGTGTTCGACGCGGCCATCTCCGTGGGGCTGCGGCAGTCCGACAGGAGGGCGCGGCGGGAGAGGAAGGTCCGCAGCACGGCCGACAAGATGAAGATGCTGTCCAAGTCCTGGTGGAAGAAATATGTGTGTGTCCAGTAGGAGGGGAGGAGACAGATCCTCGATCTGCGACTGAGGCCAAAACTGGAACTGCTGACTTGTGTGGAGGGGACTGAGTGGAATACACGGACTTCATGGACGACCCACAGTGAGCTGACTTGAATGACTTTGCGATGGTTCAGTGCAGGCTGCATGCGGGAGCCGTGTAACGTTTGTGGGCTTCTGTTTCACCCGAAAAAAGCTTTTTATTGAAACCGAAGAGACGGAGAACACGAGGCTGTAACCACTGTCTGCTCATCAGAGCCAGTTTGAACTGCTAAATATGACTGTGACCAGCACCAAACCAAAAATACTGACCCCGATAACCTCTTTAGGCACATGGACTGTAAATCATACTGGATCTGTCCAAAGCAAATGTGAAATGACTCAGGCGGTTACATACTGAAAGTATATCCCTCCTAGTCCGTCAGATTTGATCCCCTTCTTTAGAAAAGTACCATAGCAAAATATCTTATGAGTTCTACACTGTAATCTAATGACCCAATATTTTTTGTTTGTTTTGCTTTTTACTGATCTGAAAGAATAAACTCAGTGCAAATTGCCCTTCTAAAAAAAAAAACCAAACATATCAATGCAATAATTGTTTTATCAAAACTGGTGGTTCAAACCCTCGGGGAGGCCAGCAGCTTTTCCTGTTCTGAGGTTGTCACGGTTAGATTTGCACATCTCGAATAAACTCATCAAAGATACGTCTGAAAGTCTGAAGGCTCCTGCTGTAGTGCACCGTTTTGGGTTCACTGTGAAGCTTTCAAAGTTTTCTTGATGGGAGAACTCCAAATGGAAATAAAGGAGCGAGCCAAATATAACCTGTACTCTTTTAAAACATATATAACACAATCTTATTTTGTGATTAAGATTAAATGTACATATGCAGATTTTTTCAAAAAACGAAATCAGTAATTTCCTCAGGCTGATTGAATAATGTGTCAGACTATGAAATATCACGGTTGTGTGTGCACCACTTTTCTTTTTTTAGCTCTTTAACAATACAAACACTTTACAGTCGTTTGAAGCGATAAAACGTCATTAGAATAAATCAGATTGATCCAGCTGTTGATTGTCCCACCAGTTTTATCTGAGTAACACCTGTCTGCTGTCAGTTTCTGAAATGTTTTGGAACCGCCAGTCCTTCATTGTGAGTGGAAAAACGTCCTCTGCCAACAAGGTGGTGCAGTAAAACCATTGTACGTTGCACCTATAAACACGTCACTCAAGTCTGATCATACATTAGCCTTTGGACCAGTGTTGGAATGGAAACTTTAAATTCTCCTTTATCTTTTTTTTTTTTTTTTTTTTTTTGAGCTGGGTGCCAGAGCAGGTGGGGCTGCTCCATCACAGGGTCTGTCGTGGTCACAGCGGTCAGGGCCTTAAACAGAAAGTTATCCATCGTCGTCGGTCAGTGTATCGATCCTTCTCTCTGCCGCATATTATACAGTAATTGAGGTGAAACCACCAAAGAGACTGATTCTGTGTTTGCTTCTTATTTTTCAGAAGCCTTTGTTCAGCTTTGTCTATTTATCTCCTTCATTCTGGGCCAATAACAGATCAGGAACAATACACATGTGTCATTATGCGTGTTACATACTGTTCATATATGGTGTTTGTAATGTCATCTGCATAAATCTGTGTGAACACATGGAAGTGTTGGCCAACTCTGAATGGTACTTAACAGGATGAGTGTCTCGGTTGGTGTCTGATTCTGGTGTGTGAGGAGTTTGTTGGACTTTGTGAGTGGAACAAAATAAAATGTGAAATATTTAACCCGATTTTACTGTTTTTCTTCCTGGATGATATTTTATCTATACAGTCCTGCTGAGATTAGTGTTTCTTAGGTCAATGATTAAAGATGAAAAGGTGTTTAAAAAGACAAAACCAAGAGTAGGAAGCAATTTGACATGCACTGTATGTTTCAATTTAAAGTGTGTTTTGTAGTTTTATTGCTTGAATGTCATTTAAGGTCACTGCGATTTGTGATGAAGGCATAAAGGAGGAGGTTTTCTCGGGCTGCATTAGCTGCTGAGACTTCAGAGTTTTAGATGAATTTTTGTGCAGGTCTAATAGTACTGCTTTACTCATTTTTTTAAAGATTTGTTTGTTCTGTCCAATTATTTCTTTTAAGAAAAAAATTAATAATTCAGTCATCCTCTTAATTAAAAATAATAGAGGAATAAGCTTGGATAGTTGGGAAAAGAATACAGATAAAGTGCAGCATTATTTTTCCTATCAGGGTGAGTAAATTCATGGATTTCCTGGAAGAACAAACGTAAACTAAACACCCTTAAAGCTGCTAAACAGTTAAATCGAACTTCAAAGATTCAACCTCAAAGTCCTTGAAGGCACCGAGACTTCTAACTATGTAGGATCAGATGATTATAATTGCCTGAAATATGTCTTTCCTCCTATTCATAGCTACGTCTGCGCCACCGTATCCAACAATGGGCAGAGAATGGCGGTTAGCTCTGTGTCTTCTGCTAGTTTAGAAGCGCCAATGATAGGGTAGTCGGCTAAAAAGGAGTTTGTGTTTGTCTGGCAGGCTGTCCGGCCTCGGAGTGGGTGAAGCCCGGGGAGGAGCGGCGCTAAGTGCTCTAATTATGAGAGTCGGGATGGCTCCACTTTCCACCGATATTTTAGCAGGAGCTTCATTGTTGTGTCTCGGAGAGGCAGCCATGTGATGAAACATCCTGTGATTTGGCGTCGTGGCTTCTCTGATTGGCTGTAATATCCACCTGTCTGCTGCAAGTACAGGTTAGAATCTGAGGTAGAAGTTCTGAGCTGCTGCACGCCTCGACAGCAACGAAGACGACTCCTGTCGAGATTGTTACTGTGATTAAACCAGATTTTCTCGCTCTTGGTGAATATAGATCTGCAACTGTGCTGCTTGTGTTAGTGTGTATTCATGATCGGATAGAAACAAGTGCTGGTTTCCTACATAAATAGGAAAAAGTAATCAGGTCCAAATAAATCATGAAGTAATCAAGAAAGGGGTTCAGAAGATTTAGAAGGGTTTGAATTCCATCAAAATGCATTTAAACAGGTAAGATTTGACATTTAAACATAACTTATGCAATATCAGGTTTATTATAGTGAGTATTAAATGAGACCCTGATTAGCTTTAAAATAGCTCAAAAGAAGGAGATCTGGTTTTTAATGCAATTGACAAGAACAAAAATCTGATTGATTTTATTCAAGTGATTTACTAAACTGCACAACTTTAGCACAGAAAACCAGACTAGATTAGAAAATATTTAATTTCTTTTATTGGTTTGTCTCTGTTAGGTCTAATGCTTCCATGATTGGTTAGTTATAAAGCTGTGCATAAAGAAGATTATGGTTAATTCGTTTGAATCACGTACTTTGGAGAAGAGAAATCATCTTTAGAATCTTCTGTTTAACCAAAACTCAATGTGCCAAAACTGAGTAAATATTCAGCTGCAAAAACTACAAGAGCAAAGCAAACACATCAGTGTACTGGTGAAAAAAATACAACCACAAACCAACTTAAGTAAACTCTTGAACCCTGTATTAATCACATGAAGCTGACATAACAGTAACAGTGTGTGGACCAGAGCAACGTCACTCTCAGCCTGAATCTCAGTGACCTTTGTGGCTTGTTTATATGGGCTGTGCCTTGTCAAATCTCAGGTGAAACTCCTTAGTTTCGCTCAAACTTATCAGTGTGAAGATATAAAAAGGAATGGTGAGCTCAAAATTATTCTAAAAATATATTTCTGTAATTTCCTTATTTCAAAAATTAAATGCATTGTATTGCCAGTTTCACGCCACACGTGGTTGACGTCTATTTCCTGAAAACAGTCTATCAGCCTGGAGGAATTGGTGTCCTCCGCCTTTATAATGGCCAATAAAACAATAAAGTGTCACTTCCAATGATAAACGATTCGAAAGTGACGCAATCTGCTTAGTCCTGTTTAATTCTCCAGCCTCCAGTGACTTAATGAACATTTTGCTTCAGCTCACATTTTGACCCCACAGCTTTTGAGAAACTGTCCAAACTGTTGCGGGTCTCTGGGGTGGAGGTGTGAAATGGGTGGCCCAGTCAGCTGTGAAAACTCAAAGAGCCATTCAGCCTCTCGGCCCCGTAAACCCACTTTTTCTTACATAACTTTAAAGAATCTTTTAGGTAACAACTGAACTCTGACTCGACATGAAAGCCCAGCTTTGTAATCAGTTTTGATGTCTTAAAGTTGATGGAGGATTTCTCTGGTACACCTCAGATAATTGCCAGCGTAATGACTGGAGCTCAGTCCGCAGGCCGGGATTACCCAGGAGCATTAACCATGTTAATCTGGTCTCCGGGTTGGGAATGGATCCAACCAGCGGACTGTGGTTCACTTTGTACATTGTCTTTAGGATTAGCTATTGCTCAAGCTCTTGTAATGCGATGCAATATGTCTGGGGCCCCGATTAAAGACACCCACACACAAACCCAGTACGCTTCATTATTCTTGACAGAAATCTGCTTTCCAAGTATGTTTAATACCTCAGTCTTGCTCTCGTAACCCTGCTCTAAGAAGGTACTTTGGTGACTTGCTCTCATGCGTCCACCGGTCTGTGACGGCCCGTTTGTGACTGAGACCCATACATCTGCTGGGAAACGAACCGGCGCAGAATCAGGTCATGTGTCGTAACATAAAAACCTCACCCACCAGGAGTTTGGTGCATCTGAGTCTCATTCATAAGTATGGACTGGTATCTTTTTTTTCTTTAACGTTGTCAGTTGGCAGAGCTTTGAGACTTATGAGCAAACATCTGTCAAACAGCTGCCAGGCTCAATATCTGGCATGGCGGGAGAATACTTGGTTAAATGCAGCTTCACTGAGGCTTTCAAGTCAAAAGTTTGAAGCCAGGGTTATATAACAACCTGTTACAAGGCCTGCGTGTCAACATCATGTCAACTTAATATTTAAGATCTATTTATCTGTCTGAAGGGGACAACATCCTGCTCCCCTGTTAAGCAACACTAAATAAACTGAAGGAGTTTTAACTTCCACAACATTAAACGAATGGGTTGATGTTTACACCTAATTCTTCTTAGTTTATTCTTCCTAATTTATTTCAAAGGAGCAGACCCCTGCTTGTCAAAAGGTGGGCGGATGAGTTCCTTCTCAACAAGGCCAAACCACATTATTTCACACCAAGAAGTGATTTTTGGTTGAATGCCAGAATCTTTCAATGTTCTTCATCTTGTATGATATTATTGGTAAAGACCGCTGGGATCCAGAGGCCGTAGTAAACATAACTCTCATCATGCTCATTAAATGCTTTTAATCAATAAATGATCTGCGAGTGCTGTGGCTGTCACACTCACCTTTGCACTCTCATAGATTTTGCTCAGCAGTCATGCTTTCATACGAAAAGTCTCAAATCGTTTTATTAAAAGCTTAAAAGTAAAACATCAAGTTTGGAAAAGACATCTGAGTGTGTTGCTACGTGTGTGTAACAAACAAATGTGTGATCTCCCCAATAAAGACTCATTTGGTGACGCACACAATTCAAGATCTTTGTGGTTGAATCACACGTTGGGTTCTTGTTGCTTCAACGGGAAGTGATCGTGCCAAGAATCCATCTAACCGCTCCTCATTAGAAAGCCAACACGCCTAGTGACGCTCCGATTATCGCCAGCACATTTTTTATGGGAAGAAATAGAACAAATGAGTCTGTCTGACTCCGGCAAAGATTGCCACGTTCAGATTTGCACAACTTTGGACAATATAAAATACATTTTCACAGGTGTTGTGTGTCATAACAATAACAACAACACTCATACAGATATCTGTTTGATGAGAGCAGCACTATGACCATGTCAACATCATGGTTTCTTCTCACTTGTTCGATCTTGATCTGATGTTTTTCATATCTTCAGCCTCACGGCCCACACCCAGGAGGACGAGACATCAAATAGTAAAGAACGCGGGACCTGATCCAAAATGTCAAATGAAAACATTTCTGGAAGACTAGATTTTGACTGTATGAATAAAGTAAGAATACTTACATAATTTCACAAATTAAATATGTGTGATTTTTCATGAGATGCTTCTTAAAATAATTTCTGGAACATCAGACCAGGTCGCTCGCTCTGTACTCGGTTGCCTGGGTATTCTGTTTGGCATGCTACAGTACGGCCTTGCAAGTGGGATTATATTTTAATAAGCTTATATAAACACCCCCCCCCCCCGCTGTGCGGTCTCATTATGGGAAGCTAATTGAGTGGCTCTGTCCCGAGGTCAGCGGGACCTCTTTGAACCGCGCCGTGTTTTGCTATGAAGAGGCCCATCACTGCCTCCTCAACATCTGTCCTGCGGTCTGCAGAACATGTGTCTTTCTCTCTCTCCAGCTAGCCGTCTGAGGATACGCGTGTTTGTGCACTTGCACATGTGTGTGTACATAAATGTAAAGCTACACACTGTGGACACCCTCACATCTGGAGGAACAGTAGAAGAGGCTGTAAACTGTGAGATGTCTTTTCTAAGCTATTTACGATTTGTCTGGAAGAGATACGGCAGTTACTTGAACTTGTTTCTCTGTACTGGCTGCTACATTTCAGTTTTCTTTGATTATTTCTTGCTCATCTGCACATCTCTATGCTTTTGCATTCAATATTTTAGTTTTTTTGCAAAGCATGCTTCAAACAATACAGAATTAAAATTGTGAACAACAGTTGGATTGGGTTGGCTGTTAGTTCGAGTTAGAGTTATTATTACACTTTGACCATAAATCCCTCTTACTCAAGAGATCATTCATAAAACTCTCTGTACGAATATGAAACAAACATTTCTGCTCTTTTGCAAGCTAATCTTTTGTTTGTGAACTTAATATTGAAAACAAAAGTCCAAGATTTGAGGGTTAGACTTGTTTTGGTTTCTGTAAGTCGCACTGATCAATCATATTTGGATTGGTTGACATTGGGGTCAACGTTGGTTCAAAGTTTTCACATCTTTGTGTGCATGGCTTAAAGCTGGGTAAGAGATATTTACAGCTGTTTGGAGTAATTTGGTATGAAACAGGTGCACTGTTATTTTCATCCATCTTTTACTCCGCTTTGTTTAATTGAGGAGCTGATCTGAGTAAACCACCTGTGAAGACATGACACACCTTCACACAGTCACAGTCACACCGGCAGGCATTTCACCGCTGTCCTGCCGTGCAGACCCTCAGTGGATTCTCTCTTCTGGGCCATGCATTAACACAGTGGTTGTGAGCGACCTCTACGTCACGACCATTCCTTGATTGATTTTGTGACTGAGAGTTCTGTGTGGAGTTTGCTGTCCTCTGTTTGTGAGGATTCTCACTGGGCGTTGCGGTTTCCTCCGACATACTAAATACAAGTGAATCGGTGTCTCTAAAAACCCTTTGAGACCACTGGGGTGTAGACCGTGTCTCTAAGCTGGGCTGAGCTCCAGCAAGTTGGACAAAATCTTATATCTAAACGTGAAAATAGAAAGCCTGGCTTGAAAGTGTGTTTCTGCAGTGACTTCAGTAGTCGTAAATGTATTGGTGTTCACAGGTTGTTGCTTCATTCGCAAACACTCACCTGCATGTGTGCTCTTGTCACATGTGGCCTTTCGATGCATTGAATGTTAAGAGGTAAACACAGAGGGAGGTTGAGCAATTTCCCATTGGTTTATGGCTAAGCACACAGCTGTGAGATAGTTATCCAGTTTCAGATGACAGAAGTGTCATTATCTGCAGCCCTGCTGTCCAATGGAAACATTTCCCCATTGAACACAGCAGTTAATAATCAACTTGAATTATGTCAGAGCTTGACGTGCTGTCTTGAGCGATCAGAGGTGAAAATGTTGGAATTTGTGTTCTCACTTTCAGACAGTAGCCAGATGCTGTGTTCATCTCAATAAGGAGAACATCTGCTGTTTACCGAGGGTCTCAAGTTGCCTGAACTGCACTTGGTTTCGGTGCTCGGTGCCAAATTGTATCTGGGGCATGAAGAGTTGCTCTTCCTGTACATAGAAAGCGATACGGCGAATGAAACTCGAGCGAAGGAGTGAAGACTGGGATCTAACTCAATAAGGTTTTCATTTCCAGGAGGAACCATTCTTTAAAAGTGAGTCTTTCTTCCCTGAGTTAATCATATTCCCAGGTTTCAATCCGTCTGAATGACTGATGTCACCAACAGAGATCCTGATTGGCCGAACGGATCCGGCGTGCTCGGCTCATGTTATCTGATTGGCCTCCAGAGACATATAGATTGTTCAACGCAAAAAAAAAATGGCTCACCGGTGAAGTGACCTCATTTACTCCAGGACATATGTGAATGTTCTTCTTACTCCTTCCATGCCTCCCTCTCCCTCCCTTGCTGCTGTTAACTCTGTCCCCTGCTTTCCGTCCCTGTCTGCTGCCTCCATCACTTATCAGTTTATTCTGCAGGCGTTCCCTCGTTCCCGGTTTGATTGCTTGCAGCCTGTGGAGCTTTGATCTCGCACATGGCGCCGATAAGGGCGCGGGGCGTGGATCGGAGTTTGCGTGTCCGTATGTAGAGACACACAATATTGCTGGGTTTTTTTCCGTGTTGTATTACGGTTTACTGCTGTTTGAACTGAGGGTCCTTTAACCTTCAGTCTCACTGATTCAAACAGGAAAATGGCCGCTCAGATAACTAATGACAGGTGATTATCGATCTCGCACCCTGACAGAGCGTTTCCAAACATCTGTGCAGGATCCACTTTATCAGCAGAAGTGCAATTTTATTCCTGAAAGTAAACAAACTCCAAAGGAGTCAGTCCATAGGTTTAGTGATAACCGGCTGATAACAGGTTGAAGCTGATTATTCACCAGTCTCTGTGATTCATTAGTGGGTTGACCAGCTCAACCAGACCAAAGTGTCTCTTCTTGCGGGGTAAACAGAGATAGTTTTGTTCCACAGGACTTTGTCGTTTTTTTATAGAGAAATGTGACACGTTTCATGATTCTGAAAAGAAAACAGCAACAACAGACGAGTTTGAGTGAATTTAAGTTTTTGATCATGAATTTAAAGAGGAAGAAAGAAAGAATGAAACCATGTGAAGTGGGAGGAGGTTGGATCAATAGATGGGTCAGTAAAACATCTGTTTTTCATATAAAGTCCCTCTGACAGGTTCCAGTTTTTTTTCTCTGATTATAATAGTTCCCTTCTTCAAACCAAGCACTTTGTTGTCAGTCTGCCGACAGTCAGCAGGGAAGGTCGTACTGCTCTTTGAGTAAGTCTAACATTACTGTCTTGAGTCAACTATGAAACGAATTTTCAAGAAAAGTTGCAATGACGTTTAAAACCCTTGGAGCTTGCAGCCAAGGGTTCGTTACGCAAAGAGACACGACAACACGATTCCTCAGAGTTTGATCCTCTTGGTTTCCTCTCGTGTCACCATGAGATTAACTGGAGCTGGACGTGCATGTGCCATGTTTCCTCCTGCCACCATGAAGTCTGCAGTGCTTCGATGAGGTTTCTGCGTGATGTCAACTTGTTTGTTCTTCTTTTGTTAGTTTTTAACTCCAACCAGAAGAATGTGAAAACCACTTCAGCTGGAACTGCTGGGGTGTTATAATGTTATTTGGTATATTACCAGGGTGTCAGCCAGGTTTCATCAGTGGTACATACATACAAAAGGTTCAGATTTTGAAACCAGTTCTGGATCGTTCTCTGTGGAATCTGCATTTCCTCCATTTCTGTGTCACAATATGAAGCCGATGATGTGAATGCTTGTGTGGGTGACTGTCTGACTCCAAGTCAGTGGTTTCCAACCTGTGGTCCGGGACCTCCTCAGGAGTGGTTTAGACGAACACTAAATGAATGAAGTAGAAGATGCAGATGATGTGGCCCAAATGAAATCTAATGTCTTTAGTTTGTTTAGTCTGAAGGTTCTCACCTGTAAATGCACCTATTAGGAATATTTTTCCCTCTTTCCAAACTTCCTCATGTTCAAATCTGTTTACCTCTGAATGGGTCCATCAAAGATATACAGTTTATCTCATGCCGAATCGTTTTGGCTGGGAAGTGTTACGTTGCATCATCACTTGTTTGAATGTGTTTGAAATGAACGAGTGGATCGGCTTATTAAAGTGGCCGTGGCCTCCTCCTCAGTTCTTGGCACTCGATAAACACATGTGCGCTCTTGTTCGGTCTGAGGAGACGCATCTTGACAGGAAGCAGAACCACTTAAGTCCAGGGACTCTCTGTTCCGCTCGATGCTCTAATGTACTCACCGATATACTCATGAAATCTGGATCTGGACCCACGGCGGCTTTAGCAAAGCAAGCCCAGGCCAATCCAGCTGTTGGCAGTAACCGGGTCAGTTATGTAAGCCTGTCCCTCGCTCTGTGTTTCTCCGTCTCCCCATGCGGCCGGGCTTCTCGCCTCACACCATGCTGTGCCTAAAGCTCTTTATCAGCGGCTGAGATAACACCTGCAGAGGCGCTCCACTTCTCTCTGCTCGTACAGTGGAACAACTTCACAGCTCACTGCAAAACAACATGATTCAACTTGCAGGTTGGATGAACTTAGTTCTCTGCCGCTTTGTTTTTCTTGGACATTTTGTTGCAGGTCCTCTGATTTGTGTCCTTCACGCACTTCTTTTTATTCCCCCCTCCTCCTCAATATTTGGCAGGCTTTCTCTTGTCTCTCCTTTGTGTTCTTCCACTCCCACAATCACTCCCTTTTTCTTCCCCCACGCTGCTCTCTTTGTAAAGCCTTCCTTCATCCCACGGCTGAATATCTGCATTCATGTTTCCAATTAAATACAAAAAAAAAACAAAAAAAACAATGCCTTATTCTTCAGTCAGGATGACCTTTACCTTACACTCTCTCAAGCCTTGTGGTTCTACTGACTTTACCTAACTTGGAAATGTGAGAAGCCGATCTCAGCTGGATGTGAAATCAAACAGTCCCGTTCACATCACGGGGCAAGATTAGAGTCTCTTTTCTCTTATATGTGTTTGTACTGAAGGAGGAAACCAGAAAACCCAGAGAAAGCTGCTGCACACACAGGGAGCACATGCAAACTCAAGCTAGAAAAGCCCGAATCCCTGACTCATTATTATTTACTCACGTCACTGGAGAGTTTCGCCATTCACTGGCCTCAATAACAACCACTTCCATACATGTGTACACACTCCTGCCGGGCACGGTGGTTTTATATTCCCATCGGTGAACTCACTCTGAGGCTCTGTTTGTCCACTGAAGTCAAACACAAAGCTGCCCCCAGTGATTGATTACTTAGTAATCCCAACAACACAACACACTCTGAAATCGCTGTTCGAGCATGCGCTGCAGGTAAGAAGTCCCCGGAGACGGATCACATGATTGACCCGGGAGGCAGAAACCCCCGCGATCCCCCGCTTTCGACAGATGACATAAATGCTTCCATTTTTAGTGCTTAATTGCGGAAGCCATTATTGTGATTCACAAAGACACAACGCTCCTAAATAGAGCTAAACTACCCACCGTGACCCCCCGACCTCAGCCCCCACCGCGCTTTGAAACCTGAGAAAGCAGGCCTGATCTCTGACCCCCCCAGCCTCCCACGTCCCGGGCCGGGGGAGCCCGCTCCTTCTCCCCCTTCGGACAGGATGTGACCGAGCAGAGGAGCTCTGCAGGAGGGCCTTGACCCCAGACACTGTCCAGACTGAGCGTCTGGACCCGACTGATCTCAAACTGACAGCAAGATGCAAGGAGTCCTGATAAGCGCTATCTGCTTTCAATGTGTTTTCATGTTTGATGTAGAGTCGATTTCACTAAAAGCAGTTAAATTTATTTGATTATTTAGTGATTTTTTAATTTATTTACTTGAGTTGAGCCAAAATGAAACATTTTATTTAGATTCAGCTAATCACATCTTCTGTTTGCCCTTTAACTCCTAATTGCAAAGGGTCAGAATCCAACAATAGAGCTGGGATTAACTCTTGAGGAGCTCGTAAGAAATCTGTCAGCCATAAGCAAGTAAAATCACATGCATTTCAATTCAACAAACACAAAGAAAATAATAGAAATCTTCAAAAACAAAATACCTGGGAGTCTACATGTCATCATTATTTTATTCCGAATATATACTTTAAGAGAAAGGAAGAAACAGTCAAACCAGAAAAATACAAATATCTGTTACAAATAAAGAGTTCCATGTCTTTAACCATATTATCATAATAGATCAAATACAAAATCTGTCTTCTTGCACATGTTGTACTGTATAGATACACATTTATACATCTTCTTTCTCTCTCAATACATGTACATCAACAACGTGATTAAAAATAAAATGTCTTATCTATTCCCATACCTTTTGTTTATGGTATTAAAGGTGCTGTAGGCAGGATTCAGCTACTCCGCCATCTTGCTTAGGGTTACCTAAGCAAGATGGCGATTTGACCCATCTAAGATGGCGATTTGAAACCCAGCACAGCCAATCCTGTCCTGTTTTCGCTGAAATCACGCCCTTACGCAAGCTAAGCCCCTCCCACAAGAACGTGTGACGAATGCCCCTCGACCAATCACGGTTAGAGCCTCAGGGGTTCTTCTGATTGGTCAAAGATACCTGGAGCTGTAGAGATTCCTTTTCAGCTCAGAATAGAGACAGATGGAAACGCTGCGCCCTCGCGGTAGTGCAATTATGCTACACTCCTAAAGGATTATCAATGGATACTCTAACATTTAATCCAAAGAAAACACAGAAAAATTTGCATTGACTAGCAAAATCCTGCCTACAGCACCTTTAAGTGACAACATGTAACCTTTTTTTTTACATTTTCTCATGATTTTGGCTTCATTATAAGTCCTATTAAAACTTTTTAGGGCGTTGCCTTAAATGTATGAGTACACAGTTGTTGAATGTTTTTGTTTAGATGCCCATTTTTCAGCGAACGTTATGATCCTTATGTAACGTTATCTAACATGACAATATAGTTGGGTCATTTTTTATTTCTTATGTTTTTCTTTACTTTTTCACAAGTTACAGCTTTTTTCAGTCCTAAGTTATGTGATTTTTGCTGACAGAGATGTGAGCCGTCTGCACATCTCAGCCAGCAGACAGACGTGTTATTACAGGTTACAGATGACCGACGTGAAGCGAAGTTTGAGCAACTACAGGCCGATTATGCCGAAGTTTAGGAAAACAGATGGAGGCTTTGCATGCAGCACATGCACACAGACACGAACCATCTGAGTGCAATATGAGAGAAGATTAGTTGTTTGTAGTTTTTGTTACATAATCTCTCTTACCTCGCAGGCAGAGAGGCAAGATTTACACTTGTGCTCGTTTATTTGTAAGGCCTCTGATGGAACGCTGCCTCTGTATATCAGTCCATTGCAGTTACAAAAGAACCAAACACTGGCTTCCCCCCTCTTGTTTACTCAGAAAATGCACCCTGGTTTCACTTGTTCATGTTTAGAGATGATTACACAAAGCTACCATTTCTCCAGATGAACTCCCATCCTCCCTGAAAATGAAGACATTCATTCAAGTTTTCTTTTCTTTTCCAGTTTAAGCGCACGTTTGTTCTTCACTCTTTCCCATCCTCCACTTGACATTACGAACGCCTCCGGTCCCTCCACGTAAAGTTTATAAGAACAAACTCTCTTTGTGGTGCCACAGGCTAACGTGAATTCACATCATCCGCTTGCTTTTGTTTCTCTGTTTAGCCAAGGCTTTTTCCCAGAGTGCACCGCTGAAAGGTGGTCAAACCACCGTCCGAGCTTCTCCATTGACTTCAGACGGCGGCTTTGATGCTTTTGATTGAGGTGTTTTTGTCCGACTCCTTTTCAGCCCGGACTGCCGATTCTGCTCTTTTGTCGGCCTGCGGAGCGTCAGCCAACAAAGCACAAGGAAGAGCCGAGCTGTTGAGAGCTGGGCGAGCGTTGGGACACGTTGGGAACAGGGTCATGACGTCTGGTGTGTGTCAGCGGTAAAGCTGCTTTCACCACAAGAAGAATGAGAACAAAACCTGCTGCAGGATTTCACCGAGTCTGAGAACCTGCGGTGCAGTAATGCGACGTGTTGTTCTGGTAAATGAGGATTTATTGGCTCTGTTTTAAAAAAAAAACTTTCATCATGCTTTCTCTCAACTCTTATTTGTCCTTGACTTTAATGTCACTGACATTTGGCCAGTTTAATACTTTTCTCTTTACTTTGGGTGAAAGTTTCTTTTTTTTTTTTTTTTTGTTTTTATCAACATGTCTTTTAAAGATTCTGTGTCACCAAATTCGTGACCTTTAATCACACTAAAACCACAGATAGTCTATCATCCTGTCGTTCTGCTGATTCAAGGAGAGTTTGTGTCCCTGAAACACGCTGTTCTGCTAAACATCTTCCCTCCACAAAAATCCTAAGACCTGGCAAATTCTGCAATGTGAGAATTCAGTGAATCAAATGATCTTACAGTAAAATTAAAGAGCTGCATTCAAGTGTAAAAGTAAACAGTCTGTTAAAGGGCTTCTTTTTTTTTTTTTTTTTTGAATGAAAATGCAGAACAATAAATAATTGAAACGTTTTTAGGTAGTGATCACAAAATTGAGTGATATTATGACAACAATAGGGAACAATGAGAACAGAGAGGTAATGGTCTGCATTCACTTCTCTGTGTGAAGTTTGCATGTTCTCTCTGTGCCGCTGTGTAAAACTAACCTGTCTCACGACGGTCTGCAGGTCTCCAGGCGCTTTATCTCACATTTAAAATCTAGACTCGTTAGGTTAACTGGAGACTTTGCGTTTTGTGTGTGTGTGTGTGTGTGTGTGTGTGTGTGTGTCTCTGTTAACATCTGTGATGAACTAGTGACCTGTAGAAGATGAACTCCCCTTTTGCCTATTGTTCGCTGCGATCGGCTCCAGGCCCCTGACCCCGGACTGGATAAATTGGCAAAAGAGGACGGATGAATGGTTGGAACCATTCAGATTATCGAGCAACTGTTGTTTCCTTGAGCGACGAGTTGAAATGATGGACGCTAGGGTTTTATTTCTTTTCTGTTTTGTTGTTCTTTCTTTATATTTCATGGCGCAGTTTGAGTTAAAATAGCAGGATTATGCATCACACTTTTTTAACTATCTGTCATGGTTTTTAATGTTTATATATCTGCTGTATGAAATTTCTTATTTGTAAAATAGTAGAGGAAAAAGCAGCAGCAGCAGTAGTAATAGTAGTAGTAGTAGCAGAGCAGCAGTAGTAAAAGCACTACTGTACTGAAAATCTGAAAGCACCACACAATAGACAAGTGTTTTCATTCGACCTCCCCTGGCTGATAAAAAAGTGAGAGTGTTCTTTGTGTTAATCAAGGCTGAACAGCTCACATGATCAATAGACACATGCTGGGCACCATGGGAAGCAGACGGTGTGTGTGTTCGTGTTAGTGTGAGTGTGATCGCTCATATGAGACACCGGGCTGATAGGAGCGAACCGCGCCGAGACTGACAGGGTGGGAGGAAAGCGCCGAATGAGTTACACAAGGTCTGGGAAAGACGGCGAGCTGGTAAAGTCAGAGTGAAGGACACTGTGAGGGAGTGTGAGGGAAGTGAAAATAAATGGGTGAATGGAAAGCGGGGTCATTCTGTCCCGCTGTGGGAAAAGAGTCATATGACATCTGCAGCCGGTGGCCAAGCCCGAAGATTATTGTTTTTTAAGGTTTCAGTAAAAATGTGGATGATATTGGAGGACAAAGTGAGGCTTTATTCCTGCAGGGGTTGAAAGAAAGACGGGGACAGAGAAGGGAGACAGAAAACAAGAGGGATTGAATACCTCCTTGCGGCAGCCTCCTAATTGGTCTCATTACTGTGTAACTTCCTCGTGAATGCGGCCCGTTCTGACCTTGGCCTTTGAAATGTAGACCCACAGCCCTGCAGGCCGAGCACTCGGAGGAACAACCACTCTCTCTGTCAACCAGTGTGTGATGCTCTGTGTGTGTGCGTGTGTGTGTGTTTATGCAAATTCAAAAACATTCACAGGTCATATGCGATATATCACACAGCTGAGTGCAGAGGATTTGTACTTAACTAGTTAGAGGAAGCTGCCTTTCTTTCTTTTTTTCTTTCTTTCTTTCTTTCTTTCTTTCGTTTTACATGTTTACTGTGCTCCAGAACACCATAAACATCTGTTGTTAAAAAAATGCTCAATTGAATTGACTGTTCTTTCCAAAAACCATCCAAACTTATTTTAATCACATTTAATTGTGACATATCTACATTAATTGTAGTGTTTCCAACATTTCTTCCTTGGAGGGCTCTAACATCAGAGTTAACCTGAACTCTATACAGGAAGGACTGCGAACCCCCTGAAGTGAAGTGAAAGACTGATCCATTGAAAAGAAAAGGTCAGAGTATCACTTTTTATTATGGTTTCATTTAAAATGTGCAGATCTAATTTTGACAGGTTTGGATATCTCCACGATCTCTGCCCCGCCCAGTGGTTTAGTCACATTTCTGACATAAACTGAAGTATAGAAGATTTCCACAATGACAACAGCGGCTATGCGTTTGAAAACCAGATTTACACTAATATTATCAACACTGTTGTTGGGCGAGGATGATCTGACTGGGAGTGTTGCAGCACTGTCAACACCCCAACTTCCCTCAGCTTTGAACACATGGAAAAAAAAAGTGGCTTGGAAAGTCAATATTATGGATGTAAATTCTACACACGAAAATACTGCAATTATTGAATCTAGCAATGTAGATTCTGATCAGGACTTTGGGCTGCTTTCCATTAAATTGCAATAAAGTTTATTACATTTTGCATACTTCGGAAATGCTCTTTCTCAAGTGCATGCACAAATACTGTTCCATTGAGTGGAATTGTATGAGATTTGTTGATCTCTGAGAAACTTCTCATTTTTCCAGGGGGATGTTCACACATATGGAGACAAAAAAATCTCTGTTTTATCACTATTACTCACGAACCTAGCGCCAGAAGCAATGTATATTTTTTAAATGCTAGCAGGCGATTACATGGTGTATATTTGTAAAAGTCCTTTAAAATATATATATAGATACACTCATAAAGGTACAAGTACCCAATAATAATCAATTACTGCAGCAATGTGAGCATCCATAAGTGGTTAGTATCCTATATTAAATGTAAATCTGGTTCACTACATGTCGGGGTCCAGTCCTCTGCTGAATCTGTTGGGCTCAGAGGGTCTGAGCCCTGGATTAGACAGCTGGGAGCAGCAGTTTGACTCTGTCAGTTCCCAGGCTGTTGAAATGCTCCTAACTCCATCCGACCTGTTGGGGAATGAAAAAACAACAACAGCAACAACAAAATGCTGTTCCTCCTCTCTCGTCTTTCCCCCTCAGCTAGTGAAACAGGAGCTCTGTGTTCATAGGAGGCAGTTGGGCTGTTTTCTCCTAGCATCTCACACAATGGACACTCGTCACTTGCTGGAGTGAAGAGCGTGGAAAACACCCTGAGGCCAGTTGACTTCCCGACTCATGCACAGCTCTGCCCTTCTCAGCAGGAACACCGACTCTGACCAGACGTCATTCAGAGGATTCTTCTGGATTCATAAATCCATCCGTCTTTCTTGCTCTTTGCTCGATGTACTTCCTTTTCATTTTTTCCTCCACTTTCAGTCTTTCTGAATTCCTCTCTGAATCTGTTTTTCAAGTCGGGAAATAATGTCAGACATGTATTTTGTAGCTGTGATGTAGGTTTTTTATTTTAACTATGCTTTCTTTGAACATTTATGTTTCTGTCAACCTTTGATTTTCACTCACAAAAATCTGTAAGATAGCATGACAAAAAAGAAAAAGCAATAATTAACAAAGTAAAGTAGATTTCAGTGAATGAACAGTTTATCTAAAAAAAAAAAAAGAATCAAAATAAGAATTTTAGACTTACATTAAAGGCAAGTTTATAATGGGTGGTAATGCTTTTCCTTTAAAGATAATATTAATTTTGTGTTTCTGAAAATTGTTACTTGTCGCAAATCGAGTTTACAACATAAACAAATACATACAGATACATTACTACTGTATCACTTGAGCAGTTCTATCAAAAAAGTGAAGTCCTTTGTATTTTACATGTGTGTGTTCCCTTCTTGTAATTAATTACAACTTGAACAATGTAATAGTAGTGCTCTGGTATAACTGGTTCAACTTATTTCACCTCTGTCCATAGAACCAAACAGCTGGTTTAATGCTGGTGCAGCCACTGAATGATTTGAGCTTTCAGGTTAAATACAGACGCTGTTTAAAAGACAGTCATTAAAAAAAACCACTCATAATTATGAGCTGCCTTGTTTCACATTAACTGCAATAATGTTTGTTTGTGTGAGTACATCAGAAGGATGCTGGACTGAACAATGGGTTTCACTCCGCATAGCTGGCTGTTTATCTGATGACTGTGTTTGCCAGCTATAGACGTCTCAGACGGAATATATATAGACTCACTCCAGACTGTCTCTGCTGAATTCAGTGTCTGACTATGAAAGCAGGTTGCGAATGTGGTGCAGTCAGGAAGCAAAATATAGAAAGATGAAACACAGATTAAATACACAAAAGGGGTGCTGGCGTCTAATCACTGTGCGGTTGGACTGGTTTTTATTTGGTCTGGTCGTCACACTTTGAGCAACTCTTGTTTTAAAATATACTTAATCAGGGGATTCAAGGTGAGACATGTTGAGCCTGCAATGCTCTCCAGATTATTTAATCGCTTAGATTTGTCTCCATTAGACTAACAATGAATAAATAAAAACTTTCATCTCGCACTTAACTCTTTTTGTCCTGATTTTCTCAGAGTTTAAGAGGAAAACAATGACTGTGGGGAAAAAGCAATGTTTTAACCTGTTAATATTATAGTTCTACAGATAAATGATGGATGAAACAATCATCCAAAGCAGGTTTCATACTGCAGTGTATCAAATGCCACAGTAATTCACTGGTTGTCATTAGTATCACACTGCAGTTGTGTAATCGGTGGAAAACCTGAATCCAGAGAGACTCCTGACATCTGTTTAACTAGAGCTGTCATCACCTCGTCTGTCTGCGTTTCCACCTGGATCTCCATGAACAACAATGTGTCTTTATCACACCAGACTCACAATTACAAGCTGCGAAACCCTCAAGACAAAACAATGGCGCGCGACGGCCAAAAACAACAAGCCTCTTCTACACGAGGCTAACAAACAAACAGGAGTAGGACGCTATTTACAAAAAGTGTGATGTTCAGTTTGTCAAAGAGTGTTTCTGTGCGATGGAGGTGGGATGAGCATGGGAGGGTTCGGGGGTTTGGAGGTCAGCTGGTGGGAGCGGGAGGCAGGTTGACTGATGACACACAGCGTATCAGTGTCCTTGTCAAAGAGCCTTATTGATGAGTTGTAGAGCGTAGTCGCAGATAAACAAAAGGAGGCATTCTCCGACTCCGACATGTCGCGGCATGGTGAGAGAGCGCACTGTACGTCCGCCCTGATGCATCGCCCTGTCCTTCCATCACCCTCGCCGTTACGTAACCCCGCCCCAAACATCACTATAATGTACTGTTCCTCCACACTAACGCGCACAAAAGGCCGACTCAAAACAACGCCGGCACACAACCCACAGACCCTCACAGACTGACGCCGAGGCAATGCAGTTACTGCACACACGTCGCCCAGACTTCTCGCAGACGTTCGTCCCGGCAGCTGCCGCAGGCCCCGGTGACTGGACAGTGACTCAGAATCTCGAAACACCCAGTAGCATAAATATAGTAAGATAAACAGACCTGACAGGCTGGATGAGCCGCGGGGTTATATAAAGCCAGCGGCCTATTTAAGACGAGGTGGCGACTGGATGCAAATGTCTCATCTCCGAGCCTGAAATTAGACTTGCAGCCGCAGCAACTCGCCGCAGCTTACTACCAAAAAAACAAAGCGAGGAACAGACGGGAGAAGAGGTCAGAGCGGCGCAGTGACACTTTGCGTGTTTTTCCTGAGAGCTGCCGGAAAGTGGGCAGGGTGGGTTTTAGTGCCGTTTTACGGCCTGTTGATTGACAAACACCCCCGGAGCTGCAGACAGACAGGATGACATAACTGGGGGATGTAGAAAAAGTGAATAATTGGCACAATGGTGCAACTCCAGGCAAGACACCCGGAGCTTCAGGGGGGAGGAAAAGGGGGTGTTTAAAGCCAGCAATCAGAGGATAGGATGAGGGGGGAGGTGAGACACAAGGAGGGACGGAGGGGAGAGATAAGGAGTCAGGAGGTGAGATGGAAAGAAAAAAACAAGAGAGGAAACTCAGGTGGAGATTGTTGAGAAGAAGAGGAGGAGTGGGGGGGGTGGTGGGGGGGCATTATCATAAATCATCTGTTAGTGAAAACAGATAGAAGCTATAAAAACTACCCCCGGAGTCAAATGCTGTGAAATACACACTCGAGGCTTGTCAGTATCTTTCCAGCTTTGACGTCAAAGTCTCCCAGAAGGAGGGAGGAAGGAAAACATCAGGACAAACTTTGAAAAAGTTTTGGGAGGATTAGACTTAACAAAGGACACCTGCTTACCGGAGCTCCAAAAAGGCAGTTTACTGGAAGTCAGACACACACACACACACACACACACACACACACACACACACACACACACACACACACATACACACACACACACACACACACACACACACACACTCTCTCTGTCTGAGGCTTTTCCTTTTCCTTTTTTTTCAGTGAGGGTTATTTTGGTGAAGCTGGTGGACTTTGTTCTGCAGAGGAACAGAGGGAGACCCTTACAGCAGCAGAGATAAGAGCAGAGAGGCCTGATCACGGGACCGTGTAATAAAAAACAGCCCTGGAATGCCTGGAGATGTTGAGGTGTTTATTTAAACCCGCTCTCGTTCACCTGAGCAGCCACCGAGGTGCAGAGGCGCAGCTCAGCCCCAGCTCACAGTGTGCATTTCACTGGCAAATAAATGTTAGTTTTTTTGGTCGTTTTTGATGAAGAAGAAATGAGGAAAAAAAAAAAGAAATGTAAATCACAACTGTACAGCTATACTGCATTAAAAGGCACATTTTTCAAATTCAATTATTTGTATTTGTTGAAGAAATTAACTCCAATAGGTTGATTATTTTAAGTTTTAAACAGTGAGATTAAATATAAACACATATCACGTCTTTAATGCTCCATCAGAACAAACATGAGAGAGAATCAGACATTCACTGACACTTTACATCAGCAGTACTTTTCCTGTAAGGAAGCGTCAGAATGGTTGAAAGGGGGTTAAACATTAGTTCCGTCGGGTGGTTTATTGCACTCACATCATCTGCATCCATAATGAGTAAACCAGACTGACCTACATGAAAATTTGACACGGCAACGCTAAAATAATAAAGCTATGAGCGCTTTATTAGGGCACCCTAACTGAAGGAAGTGGGGGTCACAGCAGGTTGGCGCTCATCCAGCCATTTCATTTTCAGTAACTCAGTAAATTTCCACTTTTTAAAACCTCAACAATTACACATTATCTTCAAATGATTTTAAGGTGTTTTTATGAACTCATATCAGTGGAGTAGCAGGCCAACAATCACCTGAGTCATCAAGATGAAAACAGTCTGGAAGAAAAGCATTTTGATGTTGCATTTTATCCAAACATAAATAATTATTGTCTGACAAGAGACTGTCTGAAACTAAATTCTGTTTCTCCCACCAGAGTGATTGATCTAAAATCTACAAAGACAAGGTTCTGGAGAAATATAGTGTGTGAGGCCATAATGGTAAGTTAGCGTGGCCTTTTGAAGTCAGTATAAATACTTCTGCTCTCAGATGTGGGCCAACAACAAGTCATATGATCCAGTTGTCTGCAGCACGCTGAGTCCTTCTCCCATTTTAAGACACTTACAATTACAGCAGCATTTTCAAAGTTCATCATAGAATAGGAAAGCACATCTGAACAAAACCTGAGCATCTATAGTTTGGTCTATGGAGTCATGAAAAAATTAAAACAACCTGAGCTGCGCACTAAAACAAAACTTTTAATGTACTAAGTGTGGGAGATGTTGGGGTTTTTTTTAAGTTTTAAATAATGCCTGCTTCACTGGCAGACATTTTTTTACACATTTTAAGTCTGCAAGTTGTTCATCCATCTCATGGCAAAAACTCTCAAAATATTGCACAATCTTGTACACATGCCCAATATTCTGCATATATGAGGACAAACATGCTAAATCTAGGGTCCTGTTTGTGAAGCTGCTACCACGTGTGTGTGTGTGTGTGTGTGTGTGTGTGTGTGTGTGTGTGTGTGTGTGTGTGTGTGTGTGTGTGTGTGTGTGTGTGTGTGTGTTGCATCAAGCTTGCATCCTTTCTTAATCACACAAGCCTTGAGTGAATCTCATTTATACGTCTTATACTTGATGAAAACTTCTACTGCTCTTGTATATTCGTCCTGAATCTCCCTTGAAAAGAGGGCAGTGTGCGCAAGAATGGCCGGAGTGAGGAGAGAGATTACAGACCCCTGCTGGGCCAGGGGGGTAAATAAGGGGCATGTTACACTGCGGAGAGCAGACACCCCCCCCCTTAAGCCCAATCTCAAGGATTTATCTCATCGCTCCGGCTGTAAATCACACACAAGTCACCGTGCCAAATGTCAGATTTAAGGCAATATGGGGCGTGCATGTTATTCAATATATTTTTAATGCTGTGCTTTTATCACTCTCAAGGCTAAAAGACACACACAGGCTTTTTTTATACAATTTGAACACATCTCATCAAATCACTTCTTTCTTTATTTGGAGAGCAAACCAAACTTTGACACATACTGTATGACGTATACAGAGGGATCAAAGGGCATATTTGAGAGTCACACTTCACTCTTGATATGTGTTGTTAATGATTGCATCTTTATGACGTTAATCAACACAATGTCAATGAGGCTCAAGGTTTGGCCACTATTGTTGCCACTTTCTTTCAACACATTCAATCACATCTGCTATTCTTTCATAAAGCTATTCTGCCACAAGAGCATTTTTAACTCAGTCGTCTTCAAATGCAGAACAGTTGGTGGGTTTTGTTTCTGTTGCTCTCACTCTGTACTGAAGCTGCGTAAAACCGTCTCTTCACACACATCCTGCCACGTTCAACTCAGAACTCAGTGGGGTCGAAACCTCTCTGGGGAGAGAACACCTCTAATGGGAGCATCTTAATGCGACGCTCAAAGCTCTCTCTTTTAGTTTGGAGTTTGTAATCGATGAATAACATGAAAAAATAATCCTCAGGACTATTGTTGAACTATGCTTTTTATAATTCATCCCATTTCATTCAGGCCTTCCTTATTTGTTCAAGCTGTCCTCATTATTATCTCAATACAAATAGTCTCAGCCAACGAACTGTTCTGTCAGTGTTTTGGAAAACACTGATTTTGTAAACACTTTCCCATTTGCAGCGTGACCTACAATTACAGGACACACAAACACAGACGCACTGCGTTTGTGGAAACACACACACACGTGCTGAGGTCAAAAGACAGGGAGGGACAGGTTCCAGAGGGTAATTTGATGTTGTTAGTCATATTCAGGCCAGAATGAATCAGCATTGTTGTGGTTGTGACCGGAGACAACATGGTGTCAAGCAATAATAATAATCCTTCATCGTTCTTCTTTCACCCCGATCATTATCGTCAAGACGAATCACCCGCTTCAAATTTCTGACATTACACATAAACACACGAAGAGGCCGGCCTGCCGATTAACCACTTGTGAACCTGCCATTTAGAAATTGTTGTGCTTGTTGCAACTGATCCGAAGCTGGAGGGAGGAGCGGAGGCCGATCGATCGCTCTTCCTCCTCAGCGTTACCGTGGGAATCCCCTGACAACTGTTATCTCCGAGTCAGGAATCTGCCCTGTGCAATATCATGTGTCACACATGTATGCGAGGCGCATAACATGTACACATATATGACAAAACACACACATAGCAGGTCCCCCCCAGCAGCTGTGGGTCACTTGTTCTCGTCAGTGGGACCCGTGTCTTCGGCCCCCGGGAGGAAATTGAAGCTGGTCTCAGGTTACCTTCAAACATCTGCCACATGTGACGCACGTAACTCCCCTCCTGCCATTTCCTTCTCACGGGCATACAGAAATAGACTCAATCTGCACCACTCAGGGTTGAAATTTGGAGAAAATTAGCTCAAATCCGATTTAATCCAAATGTCTTGCTTCTGAATGTTCAAACTCTCAGAGAAACATCATATAAAACACTTGATTAGGTTCAGTCACTGTTATACTTTTTTGTTTTTCTGAAAACAGCTGAAGCTTTGCAGCCAGCCTGCACACAACTATGGCTGATTGTGGAAGCTGGTTGAGCCTGATTTATTTCAGAAGCCTCGGTGAGAATAAGGTCAGGACGTGTCCAGACCAGCAAAAAAAAAAAAAAAATCCTCCACAGTGTAAAACTGATACTTCGCCTCATGTTCGATTTGAAACAAGATATAGGCCTTCAAACTATACACACCAAATTAGTCAAAACTGCATAAGTTATGATGTTTAAAGTCACGTGACTTATTACACAGGGAAAATGTTAGTTTTCATGTATGCTTTGATAAGAATTTATGGTTACGTCCAAATTCATCAGTGACTGTGGCATCAGTGACTCTCCAACTCTATACTTACATACAGAAAGGTCTAGTGATTTTTTCACGTTGCTCATGACTCTTTTAGAGGTTGTAGTGCTGGTATTTGCTGTCTTTACACAAGAAAGTCTGAAATAACTGGGAAAATACTAGAAACTCAATATGTTCTGCTGTCAGACACAAAAATCCCCCTCATTTCTTAAAGAAAATCCCCTTTGTGCTGATTCCTGGCAACAACCCCCCACTTGTCTCTTCAATTTTAAGAAAACTTAATGAGTTACTTACTGTTACTCATGTGATATGAGCCATTAAGTACGTGATCAACAGTATTTGCATTTCTGAAATGTCTGCGTTTGATAAGGAGGGTCACAATTTTAAAGCCACAAAATCTTCTCGCGGGGTATTTTGCGTAATTAAAGAGCGGCGAGCGGCTCATTTGAAGTAGCGTAAGCTCCATTTTTCAGACTCTCGCCCAGAGTTTTACGACCACACAGCGGTTTCAAACCCTGGGATTTATTGTCGGATGCAACTGACAAAACACCTGACGGATTTTCTCTGCACCTTATCTTTGCATCAATTAATCAACGACTCATGTCTGTCGCAGGCATGCACACACACAAACACACACACACACACACACACACACATTCCTGTGCTGATATGAATAGCAGCCATTGATGTGTCTTCCTCTGAGGGGCTTCGTCCACCGTGAGTGTTGCGCTGAGCAGGTAAGTGGTGGAGGGTAAACCGATCCCCCACCCCGGGCTCTGCTGCACCCCACCCCAAAACCAAACCACAGACACACACACACACACACACACACACACACACACACACACACACACACACACACACACACACACACACACACACACACACACACACATCACTACTATTGTTCCTCCCCTCCATGTTTCCTCACGTCTCCGTGTTTCCTGGGCCTCAGTGCTACCTGCCGGCACATTCCTGCCCTCGCCTTGTCAAACCCTTCTGTGTTGGCGCTCTTTGTGGCTCTGCCTCCACTGTCACTCTTTCTTTATTACCTTGTTTGCCTGTCCCCCTCTTTCCCCTGTGCGCCCTGTGCATGTGTTATCTGTTGTATCTCATTCATGGCTGACCGGCCGCACTCCACCAAACCCAACACGGTCAGAACAAGGTAACGGCTGTGTGATTCTCTGATCACAGATGCTTTTAGTCTCATGTTACAACACAAAAACAATGTAGGATTGCTTCTAACATCTCAACTCATCTACATTGTTTTTGTGAGAAAATAGTTCATTTTGATTAATTACTAGTTCTTAATAATGACTAAATATTTTAAAATCTAAATGTACATGTTAGTGAGGAACAAGAAGGCTACAATGCAACACACGGTAAGATTGATTGTGGAATTTTACAGACATGTTGACGTCAAAGGATGTCTTCTCTTTTACGTGCTAAAAACCTCGAGTGCTTAATGGTTCCTAACCTGTAGTCTGGGATTCTGTTTGGGGTCACTGGAGATCACAGGAGAGGCCTGACGCCTCTTTTTTCTTTAAATAGAGTTTGTCAAAACCAGATAATCATATTTCTTAGAAAACATTAGTGGGGCATCTTGAGCAAATTTTGCAATGCCCCATTGTGTTTTATTTTAGTTTTTTTTAAGGACCCTGCTTTTGTTACAGTGTGTATATAGGTCTGTCCCTCAGCACTGGCTTTAATGTAATGTTTTGGCAAATCAGACTTCAAAGTGTCACTCCACAGCTTTTCTTAGAGTCGATTTGGGAATGTTTGAAAAAATGTTGGGAACCGTTGCTTTAGCCCATTGCTGCAGGTTGAACGTTTTATTCTGACTCAATAGAAAAGTTTGGTTTTCCATTTTTCAAGAAGTCACTGACGTTGACTTTGGCTGCAAAGATCAAATTCGAATTTTAACTTCAATTTTATTTTAGGTGTGAGCTTTTTTTTTTTTTTTTTTTTTTTTTTTGCCTCTTGTCTCAAAGAGAAATATCTTCAAAAGAAATGGGGTAATCATTTTTTCTAAAAAAAAAATAAATAAAAACAATTTAAACGCTCATTGTGATTGCTGCCATCCTTCAGATACCACGAATACCTGCCACCAACGCCATCATGCAAGAATGCGCTCGCAGTGAGTGGTGAATGATGGGATTTACGGTAACTGTTGAGTTACACTTGTGAGGCTTCACAGCCTGACGATGAGCGACACAATCTGGCACTTTTATTGATGCACCCTCCTGCCAGCAGAATGCCCCGGATCATTATTTGGTTGGCGATAAAAGAAGATTTACAGCCCAGGGACAGAATCAGTCTCTCTTCACCTCATCAGTCTCGCTCACTCCTGCACTAACGCTATCGCTTCACTCTAGCGCCAACCTGAACTGACTTCAGTCTTTAACACACACTGAAGTGAGATCCCACGTTCAGGTGAGGGAAGAGGACAAGCTTTTGGGATGAGCTTTTTCCCAGATGTCGATGTTTGGTGTTTCTCTGTGTGTCTCGTGGTCGTTCAGTGACGCAGCCGCTGATCCCTGTACCCATTCACAAAGTTTAAAGCCCCTTTCACTCCTCCTTAACTATTCTTTCCCCCCAACCTGGGCTGGGCTCAGACCCCTCCACCACCAACAAATAGGTGTCTCTGATCTTCCTCTCATTCCTTAACCCTCTATAATGCCGTCCCCTGCAGTCTCAGCCCCACACCCCTCCGCCGTCCCATCCCCAGGGGGCCCCCCTAAGAGCCTGGCTGGGTGGTCCCTCCCCTCAGTCCCATCCAGCCGCCCCCCCCCCCCCCCCCCCCCCCCCCCCCCCCTCCTCAGGGTCAGAAGTCAGAGGTGAGCCCCAACAGTGTGTGGGAAACGTGCTGCACCGTGTGCTTCGCTGGAAGAGAGGAGGGAGTTCAGGCTGCAGCGTTTCCTCCCCTGGACCTTCATGGAGCTGGTTAATGGGGCTCCGGGGTCACTGGGACAGGGAAACACAGGCACGGTGCTCGTGTTGGTTACAGTTTTGATTTATTGGGCCAATTTCTTCTCTAAACGCTGGCTTGTTTGGGTTGTGAAGGAGGCAGAGCAGACTGGCTTAGGCTGAGGGGATCAAGAGAGACGCCGTACAGGATGACGGAAGAGAGATTGTGTGCCGACTTGTCTCTGCTCATGCGCTTGTGTGTATAAATGTGTCTGATGTCTGTATATACGTGTGTGGCAATCTCGATCCCTCGCTGAGTGTGTGTTAACTTGAAGCATTTATTAGCAGCTGTCTAGCCAGTGAAGTGTCAGAGGAGCTTAAAGTGATTTATTTGACGGCCTTGTAGAAGCTGGTTATTTTACTAGCAAATTGCTGTGTGTTTTTTAAATGATGGCCTTGATTCTGACCAGCAGAGGATAACAAGCCAATCAGGGGATCCCTGTGCTGCACTGTGCTGTATGAATACATTTTAGAAGGACTTTAATCATGGGAGTCTGTGGATCGTAAAATGATGCCATCTTTTTTTTTCTTTTGCTCTGACGTAATATTTCTGTAAAAGTTTCCAAGTTATTTATAATCCAAAAAGAACTGGAGTAAAGCAATAAAGATAAACAGGTGTTACTGACCTGGAGTTCACTATCATCTCATATCTTTATGAGGACGACGAGTGACGTCTTTTCAGATTTTTTATATTTTATGAGTCTTCAGGTAGTTAATGTATCCCATTTTTGAAAAAGTAGAAAACTGGAATCATTTCTTTTTTTTAATAAAAGCTCAAATAAGTGAAAGAATTTGTGACACAAAACACTTTACACCAACAGTTTTTAAGAAGAGAATTCCATCTCTAATTCCTCAATGGTTGTTTATGGTTTCGTTTTTCGTCCTGACTGTTCCTTGAGTGGAATGTCGTATAATTTGTGGTTATGCAATGTGCGAACCGTGCAATCTCACAAGCCTGGTTGTGCACGCTGAAACATCCGTCAGCACACAACAGAGGACAACTCCAACAATTCAGCTGGTGCAGTTCCGGGGTAATCTCTTTATAGAGGAACAGAATGTGTTCACTCGTGTATCACAACATCAAACAGTGATTTTCTGACAACTCTGTGGCTGCTGCCGGATGTGGTTTCAGTCGTTCATGGGAAAACGTTGCATTTGTTAGTGAACTATCATTCATCACACCTGAACAGAGCGTGTAGATTCCACAGCAATAAATAACGCTCTGGATAAATGAGGCAGTGTAGTGGTTAACGCATCTGTCTCAAAACGAGAAGGTCATGGGTTTGGATCCAGGCATTTCATTGTAGAGTTTGTACATTCTCCCTGGATTTTCTCCTGGTTTCTAGATGGTGTCCAAAACATGCATGTGAGGCTGACTGATCGCATGAAATTGCTTGTAGATGAGTGTGTGTGTTGAATGATGACCACTGACCTGGTTTCTAACCTTTCGCCTGCTTTAGGTCCTCCATGTCTATATTGTTGTTATCACCAATTGTTCTGTTGAGCTGATTCACAATAAATCCTTGGAGACAAATACAATCCGTGGAAGTTCAGGATAAACTTCCTGAATTCCTCTCTCCATTCTCTTTGTCTCAACTGAAGCCCAAAACACTTAAACCCCTAAAAATAGAAAGAGATTCTGTGACACGCCTCTCATATACGGTTGTTGTGCTGCTTTTTTTGACCTTTGTTCCATCGGGACCATGTCCTGCAGTTTAAATTATGAATAATCTTATTTTTAACTCCAGATATAAAATCTTTCCACAGCAGAGGCACAGATCCTCCAATGCCCACTTCGTTCTGACTCTAAATAATGTCACTCACTGCTTTCAGTTGTTAATCTTCATTGTATCATAAAAATCAAACAAACCTCCGACCCAAAAATAAAGAATAACTTTAGCTCTAGACAAGAGATGTTCAATCCTGACCCTGGAGAGTTCTGTTCTGTGTTTCATGTGTCTCCAAGCTGATCAGATCACACCCAGTCAGACTGATGGACTACTTATTGGTCTTTCTTTGGATCTTGGTGACGACAGTTGAGTCAGGTGTGTTGAAGCAAGAAAACATCTAAGCCACAGAAGACCTCCACAACAAAGGATCGGATGCCGTTGGAATAGATTTAGGGGTTGAATTTATTTTGAAGATATTTTGGTTTGTATGTCTTGAATGTGCTAATAAGCTAGTGAGACAGCCCTGCTGCACTCACACAGTGCTTTTCTTGATTTGCAATACAAGACTTGTTATGATGCCACTAAATACTAAAATGCATTGAAGGAGTAGATGTTGAGCAGAACAATGTCACACGTTAATGAGGACAAAAGAAAATGAAGAACCCTCTTAAAAAGCTTAAACTAATATTAGCTGAAAAATCAAAGCCTTCATTTTTGTCGCTTTAGTAGCCTCAAAAAGCTGTGTGTGTGTGTGTGTGTGTGTGTGTGTGTGTGTGTGTGTGTGTGTGTGTGTGTGTGTGTGTATGTGTGTGTGTAGGAGCAAGAAAGGAAGTGACATCATGGAAAGTGTCTGCTGTGCAAACAGAGGCTGCAGCCCCCCCAGGTGTGCTCTATGATTAGGAGATTACAGAGGAAATGAACAGAAACACACACATACACACACACACAAGCATACCCGTGCACACTCTCCACAACTAGCTCAAGTTTTGGTGAGTCTGCACCGGTGTCTAGGGAGGAGTGGAGGACCCGTTTGTGTGTGTGTGTGTGTTTGTGTGTGTGTGTGAGTGTGAGTGTGAGTGTGAGTCACGATGCGTCTCGGAGGTGAAGGAAGTGAGGTCAGCAGGGTTGCCTGCCCTGGCCGGCCGCCACTCGCAGCTCTGAGTCAATACTGAAAGGAGCTGATTCAGCGTGGCTACGAGCAAACAAAGCCAAAATATCGCTCCTCTTCCATGTGTTCACCCCGACTTTCTTAAGACTCCAATTAAATCTTTCCTTACTTTGACCCCACCTGAATGCACCACCCACATCTGTCTTTTTTCCACTTCGGTAATGTTGTTCTTAACTTAGATGATGATTAATGAAGCCCGTCTGCTGTGTACTTTGTGCTGTTTGTTTCATAACCCTCGCACGCCTTCCACTGTGATCACAGCGCCGCGGCAACGTTTGACTTGGCGTTTGTTCAACGGCACGTTCGTAGCGCTTGTGTTTTCACTGAAAACTTTTGCACAAGAGGTGAGAGGGAGCGTCCTGTGAGGCGGCTCACCACATGCCGTTCACATGTCTTCGCACTGTTTACTGTAAGGCTGAGTCGCACCCAAAGCGGAGAAACAGACACACCAAAAGCTTGTAATTCCCACTGGACGAGATCTGCAGCTCTGCACTGCTGGAGCCTCCTGCTGAGAAAGCCCAGGCGAGATTATTTGTTTGTGGCATGAAAAGGGAGAATGGAGAGGGGAATGGGGGTTCTGGAAGAGGGGAAGGAGGTCAGCCGGGAGAGAAGCTACCAGAGCTTCAAGGGCTGCTTTTCACTGAAGTGATGAGGAGGTTGATCAGCAGCTGAAATACGTTTAGAGCAGTCAAATCCAGATTTGATTTGTGGTAAAAAGCCATCAGAGTGAAAAGATTTATTATTTCCTTTAAAATAAATGAAAACAGAGAAAAAAACATTTAAAGACAGTTTTATAACGTCATTTAATGTATGGTAAATATTGTGATTTTAAATTAAAAAGATAAAACAAGGTGCGGTGACAAAGTATAAATGTAACTGATATGGCATTTACAATCATGTATAAATTTACTCATCTGACACTATGTTCAGTAAAAGACAATAATAGATTAGATCCACTAAACTACAACCCTCCAGGTGAGCTCAAAAAAACTTGTGACTCCTTCGAAATGTGTCACTTGTAGAAAAGCTAATCCTTCTTCATCTCCGTGTTCTGTTGAGCCAACTGGAGGTTTGACTCTTTGACCGCTAATCTCATCTCAGGCCTCACGACCGAAGAGTCACTTCATTAATTCAGAAGGCTTTAAAACCTATAAATTAGCCCCATCACACCAAAAATTAATGACATTATCCTGAAAGTTTGTTTTTAGAGGACAAAGACAAAAAAGAAAGTGGAGGCTGGGCCACTTCAACCAAGTTTGATCTTTTAATTAAGGCAGAGTGACGAGTCTGAGGCTCGTGTTTGCTGTGGGGACGAGGAGGCTGAGGAGAGACGATGAAAAGGCGGCCAGAGCAAACACAGGAGGCTCACTCCTACCGGGAACAAGAGACAGCGTTGTTTGCACATAGCCCATGATTTGAGGCGAAGAGCAATGACAAGTTAGAGGAAGTCAGGACAGAGCTGCAGCTGGACTCCTTCAGACTCCCCAAGACAAACTTATCATCACCATTTTTATCCTCAGCTGACTCCTGAAAGACGATTGCCTCTCGTCGATGCTTCAATTCGTTTGAACATCCTCCGAAATAATTGAATAAATGAGTTTCTCATCAAGCTGTAAGAAGATGACTGCATTGCTATTTAAAAAAGACTTTTTTTTAATTAAGAAACCATTTTTTCCAATATAAATTTTTTTTCTTTTTGTCTTTTTTCAAAAAAAAAACCTTAACAATGAATAGCGTGAGTTCAATATTTGCGACTTGATTAATCTATGGGTTTGTTCAGCTTGGCTTATTCTCCACAAAGAAACTTGTAGCAGCACATCGCCCACATATGGCATAGATGAAGCATGAGCTCCTGTTTATCTCTACATATTCACATCAAAGTCACCTGTCACACACTGACACACTACAAGTGGAATAAAGAGAACGGCCGCATGGCGCCGTGTTTGCAGCTTTCTGAGGGGATGTGGCTCGAGAGGACAATTAGAGGAGCTTAATGGAAGTGAGAGCTGCAGGGGAGAGAGGATGAGGGCGAGCCACACGCTCACCTGCACCACAGCTCCAGCCAAAGCACAGGTGTTGCACACCTGGGCCTTTGGGGTGTTCCCACCAGCCATAATAGCCTCAGCCACCCACTGAGGTCAGTGACCCTCTCTCCTGTTACAAACAGGGAGTGGATTCTGTAAGGAGGAATTAGGACACATTAGCAGGTTCAAGCATTTGACAGGCCTTCTAATATGTTACAGATACATTTACGACATGTCTTTACAAATTGTTGGCTTTGTCTTTAATGGATTTGTTATTATATATTATTATTTTGAACTGTAGGAAGGAGCTTTAAAAAAATGGGATCTGTTTCATTCAGAAAAGTTTGTTTTTGAAAGACAGTAAAGTTCCAGGAACACATTTTGTCTGAAAACTGAACTCATATCTGGTCCATCAAAAACATCCTTTTTTGACAGGATACCAAATTAATTTGTATTTTTGTTTTAATGCGCTGTCATTATACTGGAGTGCTGTATTTCAGATCCTTTCTGCCATTGTACCTGGCCAAAATGAATTTCCCAACAGTCTGAATATGTTAAGCACGTCACAATGCAGCTTCAGATTACAACACAGAATTCACCCTCTGAATTGTGAATGTTTGTGTGCTGAGTAACCGCAGTGAGATTATTGCGACTCGGGGGAAAAGACGGATGCGCGCGGACGTCTCTTTGATTTGTGGAAGTTTGGGTGCTGTGGTCAATGATGGCATCCATCACCGACCCTGACATCGTCCTCTTTTAGGCAACTGCTCTTCCTCACCGACACATGACTGCAGGACAGACCGAGGGCGTGCACACACACGCAGGAGCACACTAATAAGGACCATGACTTGGATGGAGGCTCCTGTTCCTAAACACACTACTGGATTTCATTACCAGTTGCATTGACCTACATTAGAACTTTTCTTCTGGGCGTTTCTTTTTACTTTGGTATTTGTTTCACTCAGACGTCTCATCATTTCAGTATTTCTTTCATAATCAACCCTGCAGGCAGGGATTCATGTGACACCTTAAAATGCTTTAAACATGACTGTGACAATAGACAAAACCGACAATAAGTAGTTTTACTTAACGGAATGCCTGAATCAAATAATCATAGGATTATATATGTGTAAGTCTTTTGAAAACGTTGGTGCCTGAGGCTGCTTTAACTGTGTGAAAACAGGAGCACTAATCTCCAGGACAGGAAACCCAGCAGAAAAAGAAAAAGCAAGCCAAGGTAGGGAAAGGTAACATCAAAGGTGCAGATTGGGGAGCTGATAATTAGTCTGTAAGGCTTTTAAGTTTGTTTTTGTGCGACAAAAATAAATATATTCTGGAGTAAGACATCAGAGGCAGCGAGGCTTTGAGTGTAGCAGGGATTTCCTCCGTCCTCTGCACGACACAAAGTGAGGGAACCTTCTCTCAGCCTTTGTGTACGTGCACTCTGGCATGCTCGTCAAAGGTCTGCTGTTCTCTGGAGGGGTCTTTTCACTTAAGTGTGTGCTGAGAGACGGCCTGACGATCACATTCACAAAACGCCCTTAAATGTAGAAATATGTCTTCTTTTTCTCTCCAGCTGTGGAGTGAAAAAGCCACAACGTGCGCTGACAGTGAGGATATGTGCCACCTCTGGCTACACTTCTATGTTTTTTTTCACCCCGGGGATGTGCGAGATGATCTCCACGGCAGATCTGTATGAATTCCACACATTTTGAATGACATCATGCGGAGATTCCTCAACAAGTTGCATCCAGCAGACTCACGCTGTGTCACTGTGATTGATTATTTTTTATGGGGGCCGAGGAGAAGTCTGAAGCGAATCGGGACATGTTACTAATCAAAATATCATGTGGTAAATGCTTTTCTCTTAATGATTTCAACAACAGTCTTTGACTGATAACTTCAGGGTTCAATCCGAATGGCCGGGAAATGAGAAAAAGATTTGTTATGTGCAGTTTAAGGGAATTTGCAAAACCTACAGAACGTCTTGAAGAAAAGCAGGAAAGTTGCCATAACACCTTATGATTTTTGTCTCTCCTAGATTATCTCTGAAATACAATCAGGTGCACATATTAAAAGCACATTTTCTTTTCTCCAAATTCATCTCTAAACAGAGGAGGGATGAATTCCAAACCATACCTCCCTGACAAAATAAACATAAGCTAAAAATCAAATTAAACTTTAAGTCGAACAGTAATAAACAGTGACTAATCGTAAGTCCAAATAAAGACCTGGAGTGAAAGAAAACCTTCACTTCATCCTCAAACCTAAAGCTAATCCTGATCTCAGTGTGACCCCCTAATAAGCTCCTCAACCTTAAATAATCCTGGTTCTAATCTCAAATCTGAACCTATAGCTAAACCTGAATCTAATTTTTTTTTTTTTTTTTTTTTTTTTCATTTTTGGGTCAACAACAAAGTTTCTTCAGAATATTTAGCTGAAACAGTCCTCCCTGCTGACCACCTGACCACTCATGACCTCTGACCCCTCGTGTTTTCCTCCAGGCTGCAGTGCGGCAGAGTGAGAAGCCGAGGGGAAGCCGTTACTGCCTGTGAAGGTGAGCACAGTGGACTCAGTGCTCTGATAGCAGAAGACGTGTGAAGGACGCCACTGGGGTTTAGACAGAGATCTTCCACCGGGGAGGTCAGCAGGATGTTTTCCGCTCATGAAGCCAGTCCTGTCCGTCCCCTTAACCCTTCACCTCTCCTCCTCTTTCTCTGCTTTTACTCACCTTCCTGCAAATAATACCTTATTAAATCACTCATATAAAATAACTTGATATTGATATTGTTGCTTGCTGAAAATTGTAAATATCCTCAAACATTGCCCCTAAAATAATTTTTACCTGTTTACATCTTTCATTAATACACCTATTCTTTTTTTTTTAAGGCAAATACACTGAGGTAAGAGAAGGGAATTCGGGGGGCGACAAGTGTTTTTATCCTCTTTAATCCAACCACAGGGGGCTTTTTTTTGCACAGTGGAAAATTAAATTGCATTTTGAAAGTTTCTCTCTGCTTTGCTTTCAATATGAAAAGAAAAAAGCACTCACCAATGTCTGCAATTATAATCTATGACTATTATTTGGCCTTTAAACTACTTCTTGCCAAAAATTTCTAGCATGTGGTTCAGTATTTAAATTTTCATCTTTTATTGTTCAGCTGAGCTGAAAAATTGCAAGCGACATCAAGCCATCAATAATCAACCGCAAAAAATACAAACCTGTCAAGTAAAATGAATGTCTGTCCCTGCGCAGTGAAAGCTAATAACCTCGCGAGTCTCTGGGCTCTGATCTATTTTCAACCACTCCTCAACACCCTGTCGTCTGTGGCCTTAAAGGAAGTTTAGCATGTAAAGTTCACATCAAAATGACTTATCGTCTGGGAAATTGTAGCCTTCTGAACGCATCCTCTCCTTTCAAACTAAACCAGATTCAATTTTTTTTTAATCAAAATCAATTAATTTACTGGAAAACATATCGACTCTGACTCCATGTGTGTACCTTTTGGTAATCAGCCGTCATTTAACTTTACATCTTCTTCAAATTCTCAAACTATTGAGACGGTACAACATTACCACACATCAATCATTAGAAAAAAATTGACATTGTTATTGCTGTAATTCTACAAAACTTTGTAAGATCTGAGCGGCCTTCGTAATTTTCAAAATTCCTGCAAATATATAAACATGTTTGACCTGATGCTGTGACATGTGCAGCGTCTTTTGAAACATTACATCACCGCAGATGGGATTACAGACTGGAGGAGCACAGACAGAAATAACAATGAAACACCAGACTGGAAAGTTCAGAGGTGTTTTGCACGGGAGTTTGGGAATGGTGTACGCCATGGCTAACAAGTACAAGTATAGTGACTGTGGGCACTTGCTGACCTGCACGCAGGCTTTCGGAAGAGGTGCTTGGTGGAGGTCTGAAAGTGGATTTAATCTTATTCCTGTTATTTTTCAATCAGAAACATTTAATGTGAAGCACTCCGTGAACTTCATGACTGCTGAACTCAATTCACTCTGGGAGTATTATCCTCATTTTAAAAAAGACTGATGACTCTTGACACATGCCATTGAAAAGAGTGACAGAAAACAACGAAGCCCTCTATTGACAAACACTTTTCCACCACAAGACACCAGAATATCATCTCATTGCCCCAGTTTAGACGACTAACAGCTGTCACAAAAGCCACATTATGTAGGGCAGTGGTTACTGACCATCTCTGTTCTTCGTGTGTATCTCCACCTGTGTTTGGCTTCACACTAATATTTCGGTGAACCACAGACAAATGAGGAGGTTTATGAGCAAACTGCGGGTGTCACAGGTGTAGATTATATAATTTTCACGGTCTTGTTCTTAAGTGACAGTACTTTAATAAAACATCTCATTTTTCTTCATTTGCAATTTCTGGAAATTCCTGTAACTCACCAAAGCATTTAAGAAATCCTATAAATTATATCACATTTATGTGAAATTGAGCAGCAAATTCTATTTTTATGGCAATAAACACAAACTATCTATATAATACCCTGGATGACTTGGATGACCTGAATAAGAAATTCATCTTCCCTTGCTCCCTCTTTTTTTTTTCTTATTTATAAGTACATTTCAGCAAGGTGGAGTCTATTTATAGCTGAAAATAAGAGGAGCCTCTCTTCATAATGCCAAGATGAAAGAGACAGCATGACTTGAATGAATAGCGGAAAAGGAGCATGATATGTTTGATACTGCTGGTCTTTTTTTGTGTAACCCTTTTGAAATGTTTTAAAAGATGCTCTTTTTGCTTTTCAAAGACAGCAGGCTGCTTTGTTCACGTTTCACTCCTTCACTCCCATTCACTCACAGCAACTCAAATAGCCCGGGGTCTCAGCTCCTCTGTTCTCATGTATTAGCCTCCACGGGGGTTTAGTTATTATTTACTTAACTGGGTCATGGTGGTATGCTCTACCAGTGCATGTTCTTCTATGTGTGTTTCCAGATTTTTGTGAGCTTTTCGCTTATTTGTTTTGTTTGTTGCTTGGATTATCTTATGTGAAATTGGTTGTAGAGCCGCTGTCTCCCTCTATCCTGCTCTCTGAGCTGTATGCATTTACCCACTTTTACTACAAGTTACTAACTTGTCCTGCCCATTGGCCAAGAAAGTCTTTCTAAAAGCCTTTTGCAATGACCATGAGCCTCATTTATAAAGTATTTCATAGGATTTATTCTAAAAGTGCACTTGTGCCCAAAAATGATCAGATTTTTTAAAAAGATGCGTACTGACACGTGCATGCACTATTATCAATCACAGTACCATGAAAGTTGGATTCAGCTCATATCTCACCCTCGACACACCCGCGTCATGAATGGTTGATGCAAAGTACCTCGGGAACATTTTTGCATATACATAAGCTGGCACTATAGTTGCAGGTCTGTCTGTTTCCAGCACAGCGTGCACGGCATCAGTGGTCAGTCTGGGTTCTGACCGACATTGATCTCTGATGGAATATTGGTCCAAAACTTTTCAGCTGAACTGTGGCTGATGAAGGGAACAGCGCATGCAGATGTGCATATGTACGTTTTTGACAGATTCTTTTTTTGCACATGCCATGTTCTGCCTTTGGGTGTACGTAGACTTTTAGTGTGGATCCTAAGTGATGTGTCATAAATGAGGCCCCTGGTTTTGAATCACACTAACCAGTTTCTCAAAGTCAGCTGGTTCTAAAAGAAACTACTTTTATACCTTCAAAGAAATCTAATCAGTCTTTCCTCTCATTACTTTATTCACACCTTTCATCTGTTAATAACACCACGTGTCCTAACGACCCTTATTTTCAAGCCTTCATGTCTTTGTTTTTGCACATAAAACAGCAGGTCTTCTGGAATCCCTCGGTTTTATTGTATAGGCTGTGACTCATGATGTGACAGACACCTACATATTTACAGTGATGAAAGCTAACCACAGAGCTCACCTGTCTCACAAAGTGATTCACGCAAATTATGCCTTGGAAAATGACTCATTGTTGGTTGTAAACATTGTAAATGTTGTGTGGTTTATGAGGGGCTTCCCTAATGCACTCATCATGAACATAACGTGTTTTGAACCTGGATTAAAACTGTCTGGACCTGGCATAAAGACATCCCATTTCTTTTTCTATCCCCACCCCTCGTCATACTGTTGCTTGACAAATAAAAACACATGAATTCATCAGCTTTACCGTCAGTATGAATGATAGCTAAGAAAATAGTACAAGGTCAAAATCCCCAAAAAACCCACACAGACACACATGCGCAAGCAGTTTGTTTGCACTGCAGTCCACACAAATAACAGCTCTGTTGATGACATGTGCACTGGACGAGAGGACAAGTGAGAGGACAAGAAAGATGGTGACACAAAACAGCCGTACGCAAAGCACCCAGCGGAAGGAAAAGTCTCCCTCCTTTCTTTCAGCCTGCTGCACACCTTTGAGGACAGTCTTTCTTGTAGCCCACCTTAGGAAAACATCCGTGCCCCCACACGACGCTGAGCCTTGTGTTTCCTTCTGTCTTTAATCTTTGTGAAAAGAGCTTTTAACAAGGCCGGGGAGGATGAGTGGATCTGCCAAAGAAGAACAAAGGCAGGGAGGAACTTTGAGAGATAGAGGCAGAGTGGAAAGCTCTGTAATTTATCACCTGTTGCCCTTGGGCAACCCTGCATTCTACGCTCTGGGGCTTTCTGTGTGTGTGTGTGTGTGTGTGTGTGTGTGTGTGTGTGTGTGTGTGTGTGTGTGTGTGTGTGTGTGTGTGTGTGTGTGTGTGTGTGTGTGTGTGTGTGTGTGTGTGTGGTGCATGATGAACAAATGAGCAGCTCTAAACAGAAAAGAGAAATATCATTTATCTAAAATCTCAACATCTGGAGTGCAAGCTATGTGTGTATATAACTGTTGGATTGTTTTTCTTATTGTCGACGGATTTTAACACGGCTTGCAGATACCTTTTATTTAAAATATTTACAAGGTTCTCCAACCCCTGGCCTGTGGACCACTTCCAGCCCACACCCCTCATTATTCTGGACAGTGACTTGATGTCAAAAATGTAATTTACTTTTTTCAGTTTTCCCTAAATACCCACTTTTGTCCAATTGAAATTCTAACAAAAAAACTATTTAATGTAAAATACCCACTGTGAAAACAAAGAAGCACGAACTGAGAATTGATGAGATGTAGAAAAATAAAAAGCAGATGTTTTGAAAATTATTTGTATTAGCAGATAGAAAATGGGTATTGTTTTAGGAAAAAAAATAGATAAAATAGGTATAAGTTATGTCCTATACCTGGCAAGAAGTGAATGCTAGTTCGTTTATTTGTTAATTCATTGAAAGGGTTCAGTTCGACACGTAAGAAGAGAAAGATCAGTATCAGTAATCTCAGTTTGACATCCTTGAAGGGGAAAAGACGAAAACGCCATAACCTACACAGGGGCTCCAAATGATGCCAGTCATTATGTGAAGTTTCACTGTAAAAAAAAAAAAAAAAAAAAAAAAAAAAAAAAGTTACATTTTCATTGAATGAATTAATAAACTAAACCATTGTTCATTTTATTGAGGAAAGACGCCAGTTTGTCTCTTGGTATGTGAGAGTGGCATTGCATTTCTGGAAACGCATCCGCTTTAGCTGATTCAGCAGCATTAAATATTTGGTTTTAGGACCAGAGAAGGACACTGGAGTCCAGGTGACCGGTCTTGCATTCAAGTCACCTTGTCTTTGACTCCCACCTAGTGGTTTATACTTGCACCTACGTTGGGAAATACGCCGAAATCTAATTTGGATCTTTGACATTAAAAGAAACGGATATAATGCCTAGAAGAGGCAGGCTTTAATTTTTTTTAAGTTTGAAAAGTATGTTAGGAGTTTATCAGTGCTGACAAACGGAGCAAAGCTTGTGTTTATGAAGTGATGATACCTTCGGATCCCCATTTCAAAGAAGAATTTTTTAATACCGCTGAAAATTTGTCACATTTTAATAGAGTTAACAACCAAGTATCGCAAAATAGTGAGAAAATACATTCTTAGCATTTTTTTTTTTTTTTACTTCAAAATTTAAAATCGTTATTTTTTTAATTGAAAGGAATTTAAAGCTAATTCTTTAATGGTGCACTAATTCACTTATTTGATTATCCCTTACACAAATAGTAAAAATTAAAGGATTATATTTATCAAACGACAGCATATGTTGTGTACAAATCCAATCTGTATCTCATATGAAATTTTTATGTTTTAAATTATTTGTTTGATTGTTCAATTTGAAACTACCAAATCCTCATCGTAGACGTTAACACTTGAACGCAGCATTATCAAGACGCATGACGTCTCGGCAGCAGAAGACGTGTGACGTAGCACGCAGACAGCTGCCGTGTTTGGTCGGAGCGGAGGTAGCTAGGAGGGCATCAAGGAAACCGCTAGCATCGTAGATAAACACCCCGGAAAGGTGTGCACCCCAGCTGTCACCACACCAAGGACCGATTAACTCCTTCACGCAGCGAGGGTCAACATGTCAGAGACATACGGTACGTTTGTGCGGGGCTCACTGCGGTCTGATGTGACAGACTGGCTCTGAGTAACGCAGCTGGTTAGCGAGCTCCACAGTTAGCTGGGTTAGCCGCTGGATAACTTACCACCTCGTCGCGTCTACTGGTGTTAGTAGTGAATAATACACGTTCAGCCATCACATCTCATTCAACGTGAGCAGATGTAGTTTGGGTGTGTCCCGTGTTTAAACTGACACGTCTGTCTGGCAATGGCGGGGTGTTGTCTCGTTAAATGTCCAGTGCCGTGAGTAAACAGCTCGTGAAGCATCTACAGCTGAAAAGTTCGCAAAACTTCTCGCAGAACGCAACAGAGATGCGTCAATGCGTGAGTGATGTGCACACATACGCCAAGGTGATACGATCGTTATTAAAGTTAAACTGCTCGGGTGACCTTGGAGCTAAAACAATGTATTCATTCAGCCCGGGCTGTTGTGTATTTCTACCTGAGAGGAATCCACTCGCTTCAAGGCCCATAAGAGGAAGTTGAATGTCTGTGGCTGATAATGCCTGGAAATCAGCAGGTACTAGGTGTGTTATATGTGTAAAGGACTTAATTCCTGGTCTTCAGACGTCTTGTAAGACCCAAATTCTCTGGACCCAGACAAGCAAACGCCCCCCCCCCCCCCCCCCATCAACCTCTGTAAGGGAAACACTTAATCCCTCTTTACTGTCTTTGACCTTTGAGGAAATATAAATGAACAAAAAGGGCCACTGCAGTGTTTTGTTTCTCTTTGGCATCACACTGTTGTGTTATTATACATTTCTGTGGTAGCTTGCTGTGACTGTGGTTGTTTTGTATGACTGCTTTCATTTGTGTCATTGTTAGTGTTAAATGTGTTATTGTGTCTTTTTGTTGCCAATTTGTGTTGATTTTTTCATTTGATGTTTTGTTGATTTGGTGTTTTTTTACTTTGCTTCATTAGAATTGAATGCCTCTTTATGAATAGACTGTTTTGTGTTTTTCTTAAAGTTGTTCCTTTAAAAGTTTATTTTATGGTCATTTTGCTTTAATTTATGTTTACTTTCCGTCATAATTGGTTCAGTGAGCTCATACAGTATTCACTTCATGCTAAAAGTTGATGATTAATACTACCTATCTTTGCACTTTAGCATAATGACTAATCACTTCTACAGGCAGAAGGTTGTTGCTCTTGCTCACTCTAATTATTCAACAGAACTGTGTCACACAGTACCAGTAGTAGTGCTTGACATCGCAGGCCCTGTTGTTTTGAAACGGCACACCATCGTTCTGTCGTGTTGCACTCAGGCACACTCTCACCATCTGTTCCTGCTTGTACAATGTCTCACTCATTCCTTATATGAAACTTTATCCAAGCGATCAGTATTTAGGATGAAGCACCTCAGCTAATGGGAGCTGTAAGAGCCTTGTATTGATTTTTGTTTCACTCCTCTCTGCTGCCTCTTTTGAGAATCAGTAGTTGAACCAGCAAAAGGCATTGTGAATACAATAGGTGTGTATGTTATTTTATCACAGATGGGATTCATTGATGTTTTTTTTTTTTAATTATTTATTGAATATTTGGTTGGAGCTGTAACTTTACAGGACTGAGAGTGTTTGAATGAATACCAAATATCATATAGGCATTTAGGTCTTTTGATCTACCAGAAGCCTAAAATCTGTGAAACTTGTATTTTCTCTTACGTTTCTTCCATTCTCTCTGTCCTTTGCTCCATTTTTGCAGTACCCAAATGCAATCAGGAAAACATCTCATGTAACTATGCAAATACCCAGAGAGCAGTGTCAGTAGCTGGCAGGACACATAAACCTGACATAGATCTGAGCGTGTAAGTGTTGCCATAGTGTGAGCGAATGCAAATAACAATGTTTATTCATTCCCTAGGGTGTTATTTAATGCTGATGTGGAAAGAATACAAGAGCAGCTGTTGAAAGGGATGCGCTGCGTTCGCCTCTCCCAATTGCGTTGACATATTGACAGCTTGATTGTTATATGCAGATCTCACATGGGGATATGGGATGTCTGGGGAAAGTGCTGAAACGCCGAGGGAAGCCTTTAAAATGGAGCTGTTAGCCTTTGATTCTGTCAGTTCTGCTCTCACGAGCAGTGACAATGTGCAGTTGGAATACAGCGCTGCCTGCTGTGGCAGAAGAACACTGTGAGTGCCTGCAGGCACCTTTTCTTTGCTTCAGCCACTCTGCCACCACAAGTTTGACCTCCGGCTTGAGAAAACACCCGCTTCAACAAACAAAGGTGCACCATAAGCCGAGCCAGTGAAGGTGGCTCCAAGAGCGAACGCATAATAAGTTTCATCGCCATCTTATTACTCCCCGCCGGTTCCACGCTGCTGTTTCGGTTGACCTTGTGTGAAGCTGAACATTCACAGGACGTTTGGCTGCCCGGTACTATCAAAATCGTCACTAATCATTTGCCAGGCCAGCACTCCACATTAAACTGAAATTCCCTGCTGTTTTTTATGAGATTCTAACAACAGCAGGCTTTCAGGAGGTGAGGTGTGCTTTGCTGTTTTAGTCTCCGAAACAAACAGTCCCTCCTGAATGTCCCGTTAGTCTCTTTTCTTATTAATACAACAGGTGCATTTCCCTCATTAGGTAACCAGACCATAATCTCTGTGTTTCATTGTGTTCAATCCTGTCAGGCTTGGCTCAATTAAAATTAAACTCTGTGTAGAAGCGATTCCTATGGAGTCGCTGTGGGCAACTGAGACAGATGGTATTTAACTGATCCTCAATTGCCCAACAGCTGTGCGAGCAGAAGAGTTTTTTTTTTTTCTTTTTAAGCACAGTGATGCTCATGGTAGAAACCTCTGAGATGCATACATGCCGTGCTAAAAAAGAAAAATTAAAATTCGTACTTTTGCCACTTTACATATACGAACTCCTCACACACCATTAGGAGTAACTTGGAGTTCAGTGTCTTTTCGACACATGAGCTACCTCAGTTGGATATACTAATCCATTTATTTTCCAATTGTAATTAACAGTTAAAACCACATGGCTTTCCTTGACTTCTTCATGAAAAACACTATTGACTTAAAGATTGTAGTAGATATGAGTGAAATACCCTTTCTCATGTGACTACAGCACCCCTATTGAAATGGTTCCGGCATTATGAGTTTGCTTTGATAGCCATTTCGTATTTGTGGTGGCGTGAACTCTTGCTGCTCGCTAAACATGTGAACCACAACTATGTAAATATCAGGTCTCCAGACCCATGACGTCTCCATGAACTAATCGCAAGACGAATCACTGAAGGAACTTTAATCACTGTCGTCTTTGCAGCATATTTTCAACAGTGTGTGCGCAACAGCAGAAACCCTTCATACATCCAGAGCGCAGTCCATCAGTTTACTGCTCATCAGTTAATCCTTGTGAAACTTCAGCACAATAATTATGAACTTTTAAAGAAAGAACTCTTGGAAGAACCCTTAAAAACACAAAATCATACTAGCCAACCCCCAAATTCACATTTTCACATTATTCTTCATCCAGTTTGTGAATGATTGCTTTTGATTCTACCTCTTTAATGGCGCGATTGCTTTCAGGTTGGCACACAGGATCGTAGGGGAAGCTGTAAAAGTCCTCTCATATGATCCATGTCAAAGAAAAATGTCACCATCATCAATCTTATTTCCATGGTAGACCTGAGTAACAGGGCGATGCAGGTCTGTCTGGAATCACTTCTGCATACAGCTCTCTCACACGTGTAGTTTCACATCATCACTATTCGGTTTCATATCTCTCATGTAGTCAGAAATGATCCACAGCATGTAAATTCCCAACACACTGTCACTGGCCGTAGCACACAGTGGCTGGATTGCGCTTTCCAGAAAATGGGTCCCCTCTCCTCAGCAACAACAGTAACATCTGTACAGCCAGCTGGCTTCGGTCATTCATTCCCTGTGTGAGTTTTTCACCCTCAAACATGTCGAGTAGGGATGCAAATTATCAAGTAATTCATTAATCGATAGTTGTTTCATCTTATCGATCGATTATCGATTAATTGATGAGCGGCAATTTTTCTGCAACGCTGAATTTCCCTCTGAATCAATAGGTTCATTTCTACAAAACTGCTGTCTTTCTTATGAAACAGAAAATGGAAATTATATTCCTTAAAGGTGCATTAAGGAGTTTTACAACCTTAAAAATACTTATTTTCCACCATAAATATGTTACACATTTTTAATGATTTGTACAATGTGCCCTGACATATTCATTACAAGTACCTCTAACAGCGCTAAATTGTCACTTTAAAGTTGCGGTGCCGGTCTGGCACCAGCATTTTTTTGGGGAGAATTTGAAAGGAATGACGTAATGCGCGCTCCGGCTGGATAGGTTTCATTTTGTCCGCCATTACTCCGCCAGATGCTTAGTGGGACACAACTGAGCAGGAGCTTCCAGAAAGTAAGAAAAGACTGGCTTCTAGCACTGCCACAGCTCCAGCACAGACTCCACCAGGTAAAAGAAACTTAAATCTTATTTGAGCGCTTCTAAACGAGCGAAGACGAAGTTCCCCTCTTCCGTGCACACGAGCCACAGGGAGGAGTTTCTCACTAAGCTGCATTACGCCCAAGGCCTGCAGGGGGCGCTGTTTCGCATAAAACGTGCAAACTTCTTAAGGCACATTTAATAAAAGATTTATTCTTAACAGCAGCAAACAACACATTCACAAATAGAACAATGCAATAACAAGGCTAATTTAAGGCTAGTTGAAACATGAAAATAAATAAGTGCACTGTCTGTCAGAAGCAAAACAAATAGAACAAAAATGAAGATGACTTTAATTTGAAAATAAATTAGTGCAGTCTCTTATTTGGCAGTATAATAAAATACATAAATTCTGAAAAGAAATTGTCAAAGGTCACATTTGGACTATTAGCACCATTTATAATCCTCCTTTACATTAAAAAAACAGGCTGCCTGTAATCAACTAAAAACATCCCTGAGGATAATGGATGTGCCCATAAACAAAACTAAAACATCCAGGCCATGGTGGCCCTCATTGCAAAGTGTGAGACTTATCTATTTTTGTTTAAAAATATGAGCGCTTTATTACCTCTCTAAACCCCTGTCCCTCAACCACATCTATTGGCAGCATGTCTGCAGTCACGGTAATGCCCTCTGCCTTCGTGCTCGTCGTCCCAACGCAGGCTTGTAGGCTGAGAGCTACTCGCTCCTCCCAGCACGACTGAATGTCACGTATTGAGGTGACAATTTAGCAAATTTGTGGAGGAGTTGTAGAGGAGTTGTAGTTTAAAATACTTCCACAGATTGTGCATTTGGCGTCTTTGTCGTCATTGACTAACTTAAAGTGGTTCCGTACCGAACTTCGTCTTGCCCCCTTCATCCTGCCAGCTTCACGTCTGTCTTGTTGTTGTCGTCAGATGCCAGCTTCTTCTATGTTCCCGCGTGTGTGTCAAGGACGTCTGGCGTCAAGCGCGCCCTCATGCGGGGCATTACAGGTTCAAAACGCAGTTAATTGCAAGTAATTTATTTTAATCGAGTAATTTCTTATTGACAATTAATCGACAATCGATTAATTGTTTGCATCCCTAATGTCGAGCGCCGTGCCTCATTGAGGTGTTGTGAGGTGTCAAACCGGTATGTGCCACCTCTGACAAACAAACACATTAAATCGGGAATCATAAGTGGCTTGTTAGACTGATTACATGCACAGCTTTGGGATTACTGGGCTAATTTGGGTTTGGTGGATACTGTGACTGTGGTAGCTCAGTGGGATTAAGAGGAAATCTGAGGATGCGGGTGTGAAGAACAGGTTCTCCCCTGATGTTTGTGCCGTCACGTTGATCTCTGCCTCTTCTGCCTCTGCCTCCAGACTTCCTGTTTAAATTCCTGGTGATTGGCAGCGCCGGGACCGGGAAGTCCTGCCTCCTGCACCAGTTCATCGAGAACAAGTGTAAGTGTCATCGCTGCAGAGGAGAGACGTGCATAATTTCACCAAGTCATAAAAATGAGTTTTGTTGATTTCACGAGTTGTTTCACGCCTCATGAAATCAATCCTCTGAGGCCGCGGCGAGGCTACACTCAGCTGAGCTTCTCAACAAGTTCCTCCAGAGAAAGTCGTTGACTGCTGTGTGCTTTCAGGCCACGGTGATGAGATGAGGTGTGCGCGCCTCTCGAGATTCCTGACATTCAGTTTGTAATTATTGAGCCGGCCAAATGTAACGCACTGCACTTCAGTGTCTGCCTCAGACTGTCCCACACAAACAGGAAGTTAGACCGGCCTACTGCATAACAGCACATCTCTGGGCCGTAGATCTTCATATTTAAGTGAAAATGATGCAATCTGTGAAGTGCAATCCTATAAAAAGCCCTGGCTTGCGATAAATCTTCACTTCTCTGACAATATCAATCAAACTGAAAATGGCATGCCTCACAAAGTCAGCCTTCATTGCAGAGCTGTGTAAGTATATCAAATAAACCTGTACCCCAGTGTTTGGTTCACAGCACAGTATTGAACTGTCTGAGTGAGTCAGCCAGTCAGTTAACCCAGAGGGAAACTCAAAGCTTAAACTGCTGGATGAATAATCCATAGCTCTGTTTTTGTGAGCAATGTTTAAACCTCTTCTCCGAGTCATTCACCTTCCTGTATTAAGTTAAGTTGTTTTATTCTTCAGTAGAAAGCTGAAGGTAGGGCTGGCAGTGTTCATCTCTTCTGGACTTCCTGTTCTCCCCAGTGTGGGTATGAGGCGTTTGAAGACAGCAGCCGAGGCCCTTTTTTAACAACCACAACACACCAACACGGTGTACATCAGAGGGCAGAAACCAGGACCACCCAGTGCAAGATCCACCGGCATCTGGCATAACTGCAATGTGCACACAGCAATGCTGGGGGAAAAAATGGCCAGATATGAAGTTTTCTTAAAGAATTGTACTTATTATAACAATTGTATAGCCATAAAATCAAAATAAATCCCTTCATTCTGTCCTGAGAGTTAAATAGAAGTATGAATTGCCATTCAAACAGCTGTTAGAACAGTAGACGGTACAATTCCTCCTCTGTCCTCTTATCTCATAACCCATTTCTTCTAATTCCTGCTGCAGTCAAACAAGACTCCAACCACACCATTGGCGTGGAGTTTGGTTCCAGGGTGGTCAACGTGGGCGGAAAGACGGTCAAGCTGCAGATCTGGGACACTGCTGGGCAGGAGCGATTCCGGTAAGACCTCCAGTGTTCCTGCAAGAGGATTTATAAATGGATGGAAGAGAGAAATAAACAAAACAAATGTTGTTGCATTAGCTTGAAGGAGAGAAACAACCTGCAGCCACGAAATCCTTTAAAACACAAAAATCCTTCAGTCATATCTGGAAAATCTATTTACAGAAGTGATGTATTCCTCTTTGGATATGTTGTTCACATTGTTGCAAGGTTGCACATTTGAAATACAAGAAACACAGACTTCAGGTTATTGTTTATCTTGGTAACTCTAAATGCAGCTTCAGATAATTTCCTAAACTCGCAGGCGGCGAGCGGACGGTCTCAACCCGCCGAGCAGCTCTGCTGGTGTAATGAAGCGCCTGGCTGATGATAATAGTTGGACACATGGGACAGTTTTGTCTTTCAGCTCCCTCGGTGAAGTTTCACCATCTGATAACGCGGATGTAATATTTCACAGAAGGTTTCTGCTTTCTGTCCACAGTTCTGTGACTCGCAGCTACTACAGAGGAGCAGCGGGAGCCCTGCTCGTGTACGACATCACCAGGTAATCGCCGTTAAGCGTGTTTGGTGAAAACAAAAATAGCGTGATTACATTTTTTTTTTTTAAGTTTCTTGTAGTTTTTACTGTGTGCACTAAGGTTTTAAAGAGGTGTGACATGGTATCTGCACGTCAGAATTTGTGCAATTCATGACTAATCGCTTGGATCCATAGCGTGAGTCTGAAAACCCAGAACCCTCTGAAGGGCTGTTGTTTCATAAGCTCCAGGTTCTGATGGAGGGATTGTGAAATCGAGACAGAACGAATGTGCTAATGCAGTAAGACAGGAATGCAGCACAGTTTGTGGTTGCAAGAGTTTGTGAGCCTTTGGGGGTGGGGGGGTATAGATGCATCTGCTGGCAGGCAGCACAGTCCCATCACATGAACTGTCACCTCAGGTAGAAAGCAGCAGAATGGAGGTGGAAGAAGGAGACATTTATTATCTCATGAAGGTGAGAGGGGTCAACAAGAAGACAGACAGCTGGAGGAAGCTGGAAAGAGTCAGCGAGCGAGAGAGAGAGAGAGAGAGAGAGACGGAGAGGTAAAGCGAAGCGGTTTGCAGCTGAGCGCCCCGGTCCCTCCGCCGCTGCGCTCATGAAGAGTGGCGTCATCCTCTGGGGTATTAGTGCAGGCAGCTGTTAGACATTACTGTACGGACCCACACCCCTCTGCTCACCTCGCTGGCCTCATCTCAGCCCAAAAGACATGTCATGAAAGCCCAATTACCCTCAATTTAAATCCCAAATAGATTCAGGTTACAATGGAAAGCATGTCGTCACACAGCAATGACTACGATCGTTGTTACAGCCCCAAATGTCTTTTAGCATATAGTGACTTTTATTCTTTTACTGTTAACTTTTGAGAATAAAACTAGGGAGATTTCTGATTTTATTGCACGTGAACCTCAACAGTATCTCGATGTGAAATGTGTTTGATTGCGTGAAAAGCATGAATGCCTGAATTATCCTTCTTGTCTTCCAGTCGAGAGACTTATAACGCTCTGACCAACTGGCTGACAGACGCTCGGACCCTGGCAAGCCCCAACATTGTAATTATCCTGTGTGGCAACAAGAAGGACCTGGATGCAGACAGAGAGGTGACCTTCCTGGAGGCCTCGCGCTTCGCTCAGGAAAATGGTATCTGATATTCACACACGCTAATCAGCCACATTATATCCACTGATAAGTCAACTGAGTAACACTGCTGTGTCTTTTTAATGTCAGTTGTTAGTGGGTTGGGTACATTAGGCAGAAATAGAGCTTGTTGTCCTCAAAATTGCAAGAAAAAAAGGTCATATTCAAAGGTCATATTATTATGCTAATTGATGCATTTTAAGTCTTTGCTGTCCCTCGTATTATGTCCTGATCTGTGTCATTGAGGCTTGTGAATCCCGTTGTTTTATCATTTCTCACTTTACCTTGTTATGTTCTCTCCTGCACAGAGCTGATGTTTCTAGAAACGAGCGCCCTGACCGGCGAAAATGTGGAGGAGGGTTTCCTGAAGTGCGCTCGTACCATCCTCAATAAGATAGACTCAGGTATGCTGTGTGTGTGTTTGTGTGTCTTCTTTGCGGTGTCCGTCTGGCTTTTCGATTTGCGCGTCGGCGCCGCTGCCGTCCCTCACTCCCGCTCTCGTCCCAGGCGAGCTGGACCCGGAGCGGATGGGCTCGGGGATCCAGTACGGAGACGCTTCGCTGAGGCAGCTGCGACAGCCGAGAGGCGCCGCCACACAGAACAAGCAGCAGTGTAACTGCTAGGGGCTCGCCGGACCCTCGCCTCAGCCCGCAGGCCCACACGGACGAGACGCCCCCGACAGGTCAGTGACTCGGGAACCGGAGGCTTCACTAGAAGATAACCAGCACGCCGACGGTCGGCGTTCACCTCCCTTGTCTCTCTCTCTCGCAGCTCCAGGTGCTTTTGGGTGTGTTCGACCTTTCTCCCAGCTGTCTCACACACCTCGGATCACCTTGACAAGTGGTCGCGGACATCACTGCAACCCCCTGACCCCCGGTGGGAGAGTCCATCTCCTACCCTAGGGGGGTCAGTTTTTATGTCCCTGCGTCTGGACTGAACACACCACTGCTGAGACCGCGGTGGGGGTTTTAAAGACGAACATTCTCCGTCACTCACCAGACGAGGACAGGTCTTGGGTTGTGTGTGTTTGTGCAGCCCCGATGTTCTTTTATTTTTGTGTCTTAGGATTATTATTATTTTATTTTTAGTGAACCCAACATGCTTTTTGCATTTGCACATCACTGTCTTTAAGTTATTACTGTGATGCTATTTTGTGCTCATCTGACCGTTGATCTTTTGAGTTTTACTTTCATTCAGACGCCACTGATTGGTTATTTCTGATTTACTTTGACTTCATGTCCCATAAATTCAGCTTTTCATTGTTTTGGACGGTGATAAACAGTCCAAATACATTTTTATTTCTTTCATAAGAAGTCAAAGTGTGAATAGAATATTCTAATGAAGTGCAAGGCTTCTGCTTTATTCCTAAAAAATACTCCAGTCAGTGGGATTTCTGTGTACTTTAGCGTTTTAAGGTCTGAATAGACAGAATAAAGCTGAAAGTCCCCAGTCTGTGAATCACATAGTCTTACATTTGAGAATTTCATTTTCGCTTTCAAACACACTGTAAAAATATTGGCCTTGGTAATACTCATGATGCTTTGTATCATGACAGTGGTTCCTAGTGTGATATCACAGTAGGGGGGCTTCAGGGCGTCTGTCAAAATTAAATTTGCACATGTGAAATAAAACCAGAATACGTCGTTCTACAATCCAAAGTAAGCCTTGAGAGAACTTCCCGTAGCTTTCCCTTCGAAGGCTCCTGCTGTTTATTTTTTGTTGTTGAGTGTTTGATGTTTGTAGATTTTTGTCTAGAGCTCAGACTGGGGGGTCCGCGGCTCTTTTTTTTAAGGCAATCTTGGGGCGTCGACGAGGGTTAGAGAAGACTGGGAACCGCCTCATCATCATCGTCTTGGTGGAGGGGAATGTTCCAATCACAGAGCGGAGGCTCTACACTCACAGACGTGAACTTGTGGGTCATCTTAAAAGCACAATGGGGAGAAAAATGTCTTATTTTAATCCAAAGTTCCTGAAATCTTTAAAGTAAGCGCCATCACAACCTCGCCATGTTCTGCTCTCTGTGTCTTTGGTGCTTTTGCAGCGATAGATGGAGAAAGTTAAATCCGCCGGCTGAGTTTTTTTTTTTTTTTTTAATTGCTTCCTGTGTGACCTGCTTTCCACGCTGCTGTACGATGGACGTCACAGGAAGCCACAGCTGGCTTTGGCCTCTGCGTCGTGTTTGTGAAACGCTTGCGCCGCCCACCCGGTTCTCTGAATCAATCACGCCAGGTTTTGCGTGAGCCTGGATGAAAGTCAGGATCCTGTATTTAACCTTTGCACGCCTCTCTTCATCAAGCACAGAGTAGTTCTACAGAATGTCTGAGTTCCCCGACGCGACCCAGATGTTTCAGGAGAGAGGAAAACGGGGGGATTTCCACCGAAACTTGATTTCCTCGCAGCTCGGTTTGTGGTGTTGCTGGTGGAGAAACGGGGTTAGAAACTTCCCTCATTCCCCGCCCTGCTGCTCAGTCAAACCGAGCCGCTTCTGTCCGAATCGCCGAGCGCAGGTCGCGGCGCCCCGGCCGCCGGGACGTGAAAACAAGACCGCCTGAGGACGTATGCATGTCTCTGCCCTCGAGTGCGAGCATATGTCCTCCCAGACAAAACCATATGTGTTTTAACGCCAGCGAGCCAGCGCAGCGGCGGGAGGAACGCAGCGAGCTGCGGACACGAGCTTGTAAAAGATACCAAGACACAGATGGTCAGAACATGTTGCGTCCATAAAATATTTGCGTCGTGTGATAGTTTGTCTCCTTCTGCAAAGTGCACTTTTACTTTTGGATTTTTTTTTTGTTTGTTTATATGCTGTAATTATAGAATTGTACATTTTATTATTTTACTTGAACTGTATACTGTAATAAAGATTTTATTCGTTTTCTCATTTCTTACTAAATAACAACTGAGATTTGATCCTGCTGTTACCAGACCCAAATATTTTTAATAGTTTGACCTCCGAACTGTTTGGTTTGTTCTTTTCTCACTGCTGCTGACACTCAGCTCTTGATAGGAAGATGTTTTTATTTAATTTTTCAGCTGTGGGTGTTCAGCAGCGTGTGATTATTTACAGGTGAAGAAGATCGGAGAAAACCTGTATGTTCACAAATGTATATCCAAGTCACGTAAATGGTGAAATCCTCAGTGAGTTTGTCGTCTGTGTACAGTCCGTTGGTAAGCGGTCATCAGAATAGCCATACGATCATCACTTCCCCAGTCCGAATTCAGCCGTGAATCATGAATCCAGCTCAGTTGTTGCTTAGTAACTAATGTTATATAATCAACCTAAATACTACTGTACATCTCAAGTAACCTGTAAATAAGATTTGTCTATTGTCCAATGAGGGGTGAGTGTTGCTCATTGATTGTAATGATTATGCAATTCCCAGTAAACTGGTTGTTTTTCAGTTGATATCTTTCACACTTGTGTTTTTCTTATTTAGTTGGCAGATTTCAGTTTTTTGGGTCAAGGACGGTGAATCCCATCTCATTCTGGATATCGGTGAATGTCAGCGTCTCTCCTCTCCTTCCCTGTGTATGAGTGAGTGATCTTCAGCCCCTCCATCGCCAGCCGATTCAACGGAGTATGAAATTTAACAATGAAATCCATCTACGTGATTCTCTGGGCGTCGTTCTCCAGCCGACTCTCTGAGCGGCAGTCAGGTGGAGGTTAGGATATCCGAGGGCTCGTGTGATGAAGACTAAACGCCCTCTGTGTCCAATTGTCTGGATTTATGCTCACGGGTCGATGGAGTAACGGCTGGAGAGGTTTAATGTAGCTGAAGTGGATATATTGACTGATTTATTGATCCTGGTCGGGATGACCTCATAACCGTATTGTGTAATTCACTGATGGAGACAATGGTTGGACCACTAGATGGTGCTAAATCACTGGACAGAAAAATCAGGGTTTGCTGGAATGTTTAATGTGAGTGCTCCCGAAGTGTGAAATTAGGCAATCGGTTTAGACTTCATCTGTTTTATTTACACAAAAATGGGACGTATCGATGCAGGTTGCTGACATGGACACAGTAACACACACACACACCTTCCATCAACAAACTCACAGGTGGACGTGAAGGGAAGCGGTACATATTTCATATTTCACTGTTGCCCAATCACTTAAAAAAGAAAATACAAAAGTTCAACAAGAACATGTGAAATCACCTTTGTGACTGGACATGGTTCAGATCCAGTGGAGGAACGAGTTCAATTTAATCAATCAGTGAGAGGAATTTGAAAATGTTCTGTATTGTACGGAAAGTGAGTGGAATGTATGGATCTCCCGGGAACCAGTCTTTCTGTAACAAATGTGTCAATTTCACAATATTCAACACAAAATACACTGTCTGAATATACTATACAGAGCAAAACAACTGCACTGATATATGTAAAATATAGTTTCTACGTCCAGGTCGGGGTTCGTCGGAGTTGTTTTAAGTGTTTTGTTTTTTTTAAAAGAGTGACCAACAGAGCACCTTATGACGTGACCAGTCTCACCGGTTGATCTCAATTCATTTGAAATGCGATGAAAAGCACATCAGCATCTCAACCGCCTGATCTCACGTCACCAGAGGCGCACTGGACGTGCACGAACGCCTTCACGCCCGCGGATCTGCAGCTTCGAGGCTGTTGTGACCTCGGTCGGTCTTTAAATGGTGCTTGTCAGGTACAGTAGTGCCATTGAATACATGTGGGGGTTAATGGGGGGGGGGGGGGTTGGGGGACAGACAGCAGTGTCACACTGATTTCCACACTGCATAGAGATATAAATGCAATGACTAACTAGTTGATACAGGAAATGAGTAAGCTCTGCAGGCTCTGGCTTTTGGGGGGAGAGAACAGGATGCCGCTGTGTATGAAATGTTGAAACACTCTGAAATGTACTGTTACGCTTTATAGCTGGATGACACCCTCAGCAGTACAACACGTACAGACATCATTCAAAACACACAATGCCGAGACGATTAAACATATATATCTATATGTAAACAATGTTTTCTTCTCAATATTCCCCCTTAAGCAGACCTGAGGGCTCTGCCGGGGGCAGGAGGGTGATGGCGGTCGGTTTGGGAGCCAGGGCAGCAGAGGAGGAGAGGCGCTTTGTTCATCTTCTACTCGAGCGACTGGAGCATGAGGAGCTGTTTGAGGACCTTGGTCTGACTGGTCTCCCGGATCTCTCCCGCCAGGAACATCTCGTCCACCACCGTGTACACCTTCACACACACAGGAAGCGACAATGACAGGGTTTTAGGCTGTTGAGCAGTGCGTCGGTGTGACTGCCGTTCACGTCACGCACGACCAAACATGGTGAAGATGGAGAACTGCGGCTATAAAAACAGATTTAATGCCTCACTGATATTTGGTTAAAAACCTCTGTAAACACAAATCTACTAACAACTTTCCAGAACATGAACCGAGGTGTCCCAGAACTAACTAGTAAAAGAACAACTTCGGTTCGTGCCACATGTGAACGCTGGTCCACACTAAGAGGAGGCAGCTGAATCATACAAGAACAGACCGTTTAGTTCACCTTGCCTCATATCTGAAAACAAAATGTTTATTTAGAGTCTTTTTCTCATGAGCAGCAATGCTGTCATTTACTGGGCTGCTCGGTGTTTGTCACTGGAAAAACCTCTGCTCACCGTGTCCTTGAAGGCATCGTATGGAGACAAAGAGATCCTGCCACTCTGGATATTATCTGACTCAAACTGTCACCACAGGAGCCTTTTTTTCTGCTCATTCAGCTTGTGATGAAGACATTCAAAGCTTAACGAATATGGCCAGAAGAATGCAGCTGGATTTTTATTTATTTATTTATTCATTTTAAGGTTGCAGTGACCTCTGTCAGTCACTTCTACACTTGTGTTCTTTAACACATCTCTAACAGTTTTGGGAAGCAGCTCATCCTCCCACACTTCAGTTCAGACAGATCATCACTTTCGCCTGCATCCAGCCGGTCGATCGGTCGCAGAGACTCATATCATGGTGTAAAAACAACCTCTGGATGACTAAAGGCAGAATGAATTAACCTGACGAACATAACGGGGTGATTCAGTTCCAGTTGCAACACACCTGAGAGGAGGAGGTGACTACGGTTGTCTCTTTAAGCTCGTCTCTTGTTTTTCTCCTCAGGTTCTGGTCAGGAGGTGGAGGATCGTGGGTGGCGCTTCGTTAAAGTTAAGCGTGTGGGCGGATGTTCAGACGCATTGGGTAATTAGCGAGAACACGAGCAGCAGGTGGGGGAAGGGAGTCCAGACATATTTGTTTCCTTCAATGAAACACCAGAAATCCAACCCCCACTAAAGTGATTTAGATAAATGTCAAAGGATAACCGACTCTGGCTGGGAATATCATCTCAGTTGCCATGGCAGACACATGAAAAATGGCTTTTTGTAGCGCTCCTCTGCTTAAGGTGTTTATGAAATTACCGGAGTATCAGAGGGATAAAAGGAAAGAAAAAGTAATCTCTCAACGTCCTCACCTTGTAGAAGTTGAATACAAGATCCAGTTCGCACACATTGTGGAAATACTCATTGAGCACCTGGCGAGAAAGAGAGGAAGAAAAGAAGATTCTAAAGTTTTAATTTAATCAGATAACAGCCCGGAGATAACCACATAATTGACTTCAGTGAGGAGTACAGACATGGCTGTGTCTTAATGTGGTGCATTAGTGGAGAAATAAGATGACGCTGCAGCAGCCATAGAATCAGCCTAACAACCTTGTAATGAATGAATCGCTACTACAAGGACACCCATGGAAAACACACCCCTTTAAAATTAATGTGCCTCTTGTTTCATCTCGCTCTAATGAGCGATCCTTTTAAGCAGCGATACGCCGTCGTTCACAATCGCGGAATTACTGACCCTTTCTGCACGATTCGCTACAGCGGATGTTAAAACCGGCCTGCGAGCCAGTCCCGCTGTGAGAGTTCAGCTTGGGTTGCCCTGACAAGAGAACCGGTGCAGCAACACACAGTTGCTGTGGAACACGGCGCACGCGAAGCATGTTGTAGAAACGCACGTAGGGGCATTCCTTCAAAGTCAAACATTATTTCAGACGACCTTCACTCCTGAGAGGCTCGGACAGAAACTGTTTGTCTTAGAACATGACAAACATTAGATTGGACTTTAACCTCTGTACTGGAGTTTGTTCTATTTCATTCAAAACTTCATATGACTGCAGAAACAGTCACACTGTTAAACGGAAACTAAACACACCAGGCGACACAATCAGGACGTCTCATGTGGCGACTTTTTGCTTTAAAAATATAAAAGAAGAATCATTTTCACCCCCCCCCCAAAAAAAAAAATACAGTACGATAGAAGGACTCGATGAATGCACAGCAGAAACATTCAATCATCAAATCCATGTAAAATGCTGCCTTTTAACAAGATATATCAACATTTTAAGCAGAATGTAGTAGAACTAGTGATGATTGTCTTCCTGAAACGTCTCTTATATTTCCCTGTCGAAATATCTGAAAGCAGTACTGAAAGCAAATCGCTTCCTCTGACAAGAATAGTTCTATGATGAAAAATATCAAGGGCCATCTCTAAAACTAATGAGCCATCATTGTGTTTCTGAAAAGCTCGTGCAGTTAGCCGCTCTGACGCCCGGCTCGTAATGAGGGATCAATTCGCTCTTGTACTGCCGAGGGCTTATTTCCAGTACCACTTGACCGGCTATCATCTAACAATCCTGCCAGTCAACAGTGACTCACTCCAGACTGGATGACAGATGTGAACTGTATGGAAACTTCCTCCAGAGTGTTTTGACATTTCGAATGAAACGCGGCGCGCCGTCAAATAATAGCACTTTGACTCGCTGATATCCGATGTAATACTTCATGATCCGTGCAGGACTCAACTTAATGAGACATCTGTCACTTTGGTTAAGATACCATTGTTAAATAATGTAGTCGCTGTAGATAACAAGGCCTCCTAATGCACGGTTTCACAATAACAAGGAGTTAACTTGTAACATCACTCAGGACATTCCTGAGAACAATCAGACCGTGAGAGCTAAATCATTACAATTGACTATGTAAATAAATCATGTGTTATGTTTCTGAGTTACCTCTACAAAGTTGTGGATTCCCTCGAGGTATGCCAGGTTATTATCAGTCACGTCCACACAGATGCAGAAGTACAGGCCAGCATAACGCCGGTAGATGATCTTGAAGTTCCTGAACTGTGAGAACAAAACACAGAAATCCTCTTAGCAACTTATTATGACAATAACAGCAGCTTTACCAGGGTTGAAGTTCCCAGGCTTGAAGACGAAACACACCCAGTGAATTTCAAATAACTGAAAATACACAATACTAATCAGTAGGATTTTTTTTCCTCTTATGGAGCTTTTTTCCCAGTCAGTCACCCATTCATTGAAAATCAGCAAGAACCCTCTTTATTTGTTAATGTATACGTTATATCTTAAGCAATTTGATTTTTAAACTATCCGTAACTTTTGAAAAATGTTGATCAGAGTTTTTCAGAGGTTAAGTTAAAATGCTGTATCACATATTTGTATTGAACCCAACATGAGAAAATCTAGATGATTTTTGTTTAATACATAATGAATAACTCATTGATGACCACAGCTAAGTTGGCACATCAGCTTTGACGTGCGTCACCCTTTTAAAGTAATGGCCAAGGTTACTTTGTAAGGTTTATTTTTTGAAAAAACCTGAAAAATGCAACAAAATAATGAGATGTTTAAAAGCAATGATGTCAGGTTTACACCAGATGTGACATAATCCAGCGGTAGTCAACGGGACAACAAATCATTGTGATCAAAAATCAGCCAATAGCTGCTGAAGGTAACAGTATATAAATTGTAGCAAAATGATGACAATCAACTTGAATGACTCCCATTGACTGAAAATAAGATGACTCTCCATCTCAGTGGAAAAAAAACCTGCAACATGCACATTCAATTAGAACTGTTAAAAATGTAGAGTGAGTTTAAATATCACTGGAAAAGTACCACTGACATGTATATGGAAAAATATGTGCATGCACATCCAGTTTATTGATGCACAGCAATCACATTATACCTCCACAAAGTTGGTGTGCTTGGCGTCCCTGACAGTGACCACAGCATGCACCTCCTCGATCAGCTTCTGCTTCTCATCATCATCAAACTGCATGTACCATTTGGCCAATCGTGTCTTCCCTGCTCGATTCTGAATGAGGATGAAGCGGATCTGTGTGGTTTGAAAGAAGAAGAGAAGACAAAACAAACTGATGTAACGCTAGTTAACATAAATAATCTATGAAAGCAATTGCATTGCAATTGAGACAGAGAATATTTTGGATATAGAATTCTGAGACACATACTTACTTGATAAGGTACATACATACATACATACTTGATAAGAAGATCCTTTCAAGGATTCAGGATTCAGTCATATACGTCTTCAGCATTAAAATCACAATAACATGTTGTGAACCAGCAACTATCTACAATCTGATGATCGCGACATTATCTTATCTTACTGGTAAGACAGCTTCAGCCCCACCACACCCATTCAATTTGACGTTATAGTACAAGAACTTGGCAAAGTCTGAAACACGGACTTTAGCTGGATAGAGGTTATTTTGATTACATCTTAACATCGTGATTTCTGATCTTTGGCCTAACAACGGCTAACATTTCATCGACTGAATGAAGATCTGAATCTCAGATGCTAAACCAGCTAGCGGCAAAACCCTGCTATCATGAGAAGAAAACTGGACAAGAACAATTTATGACACACTCACCATTTTCGTCTCCTAAATACGGACCCAAATTACTCCACTATAAAGTGTTCCTGAGCAGATATGCAATCGATTTACGTTAATACATCGGTATTTTTTTTTTCGACCGATCGTCCGCTATCTTCCACAAGCTAATAGGAAGTACAACACTGCGCCTTGCCCCTTTGCATGATGGGAAATGTAGTTTTTAAAGCTAGCTTTCAAACGTTGGTGCCATGCTTTGAACTACAAGACCCAGTAGCGCCTCAAATCTGTCGTACTTTACAGATCACATGCGAGGTAGAAGGAAAATGCCTGATGGTTTATGTAGTGTTTTTGAATCCTTAATCCCAACACGAATTAAAGCGAACTACATGGGACGATAGGTTTTGCATTTCAACTCAAAAAATAAAATGTAAAAGTGTAAAAAAAAAAAAGTGAAGTGTCTTAAAAAAAAAGATAAATTAACGGAGAAGATGTACAAAACTATAAACTAACAGCTATTTGCAACATACAGCTGTAGTTTCATTTTATTTACAAATCAGGATTATTTTCAAAAGGACTCTGACCTATTTGCTTCAAAGGGCTTTAAGAATGGCAAAAGTAAAATGGGAGGAAAGAGCAAACGCCACAAGAAAAAAGAAAATGGGGAGAAAAAAGTGCTAAAACAGCATTAAAAGCTAAAATACAATTAAAAAAAAAAATTAAACAGCTTCAAACAGAGCCCGAATGATAAAACAGCAAAAAATTCAAAATTGTCTGAAAAATGCTTTGAAAAAATAGTGAAAGCAGTAAAATAAGATACAAAAACAGCTGGAAATGTAATAAAATGTTTACTATTCTGAATATTAACGGAAACTTCATAACTGCAACATTAGACACCGTTTTCTTATCAAAGTGTTATGAGCTGTGTCAGTCATCATTTTACAGGATCAACCAATTTTATGGCTCCAATTAAATGGATTTGGTGGAAATGCACAAAAGCAGCTCTTTTGTGTTAATTTGTGTGGGTTGTGCTTTCTTTAATTAATTTCCTTTTTGATTTTAGACAAAGTCTCATGATTGACTGAGTTGCCAATTGCATTTTATTTGCATTTCTGAGACCACATCCTGCACAATATTATCTGTTTTTCAAAGCATTTTTCAGTTATACAAATCTGCAGTCAAGTCTTTACTGGGAGCATGCCAAACCTATTGAAAGCAGTGACAATCAAAAAGCAAGGCTCACCAACCAGAATCGTGGGAAACTGTAAATACAGGTCACACACATGATGCTGATGATGCTTCTGTCACATAAAATAACCAAACTCCATCTCCCGCTGTGACCGTGCAGTTATTTCAAACCTTCACTTTGACTAAATCTTCAATTTTCAATAATAGTCATTTTCCATGATTTGTAGCTTCATTTACAAATAAACAAAAGGCCAAAATGCCTTGAAATAACAGTTTGTGCTGTTTGTAAAAAAAACCATCGATGTAGGATAATGCCCCCTTCTCTCAACAGTTTCAAAATTTATGCTTGCTTTGCAGTTTTTGCAATTTGTTTTATGGTTTTCTTGGGCCAGATTGCAGCCTCTTGAAGTCCAGTTTTGGCTCACAGTCCTTATATTTGTCACCCATGGTTTACAGCCCACAACATAAGTCTGTTTAAGTCCTCCACATTTAAAACACACCTCAGCATTATTTCTACTGCAATTATAGAATGAAAAGGTTGCAATATACATGTATTTTCTCCTGGGGCTACATTATTTGTGGATGTTTTCTGCAGAGTCAGGCCTCAGTGTTTGTTTACTGGTCTGGCTGGGCAGCCAGTTCACCGCAGAACATTGCCCAGACAGCTTGGACAGCTTGCCTCGAAGCAATCTGGGCGTTTAGGGAGTCAGAGGGGGTTGTACAAGAAGGGGGACTGTGATCGTCAGAAATTGCACAACTGTGAGTGGAGGAATGCGCTTGCCCTTGGGATCCAGAAATATTTCAGCTGCAAATGCAGAAAGAGTAGAGGTGGGAAATTAAAATGAAAGGGTAAACAAAGCCACAAGTAAACAAAAAGTGTTGCACTTTGTTCTATTTTATAAGGCTGGCAGTTAAGTTTTGATGTTATTGAGCTTTGAGTGATGAAAACTTAGCAAGCATGAGAAAACTCATAGTGAGAGAATTAAATGGCATTGATAATCACAGTTTGGATGTTTATATCAGAAGGGACAGAAGAAAGGGACATAAAACAGAGGCAGATTATTCGACCGAAACTTTGACCTCTGTTAATCTTGGTCTGTGTGATTGAGGTCGTGTAAATATTGCTGGGAACACAGAGATTGGACAGAAGCGTGCGGACTTATTCAAACAGAGGACACTGCACCTTGAACCCTTGACTGTGTGTTTAACGCCGGGTCGCATTTCAAACTGTCAAAGCACACGTAGCGCAATTTGAACAAGACTATTCCTCTTCTCATTTAGAGTTAATCTTATTTTTTTTTAAATGGTTGTTTCTTTTGCTATCCCTTTTTCTGTGAGATTGAATACTCCAATAACATTAGTCATGTCTGTAGCTTGAAAAGACAAGCTTTAAACATGATGTCTTGGGTACAGTGTTTCAGTCTTACATATCCTCTGAAGTGCCAAATTCAAGTCAAAACAATAAACCCAGCTTTGCTGCCACATGGAGTATTTGTTTTCATATTACTCAGAGTTTAGATTAGCAGATTGGAATTGCATGTTTTAGGAAGTTCAGGGAAGGACTAAAAGAGAGAGAGAGAGCGAGAGAGAGAGAATTTGAAGTGAGGGTCCCACTGCAAGATACTAAACATCTGTTTGAGCTGTTAATGGAGGCAAAACTACAAACATGTTGAAGTAGCTCTACTATCTTTCTTGCAAGGTTTTTTTTTCAAAAACCATTTAACAACCAAACGTTTTTTTCACCAAGAAAAATTCTCCCCAGACAACACATGTAATTAGGATAAACCTTTGAGATGATTGATTTTTCCCATTGCAGCAATACATTTCACCCCTCTCTGTGGCTCAACAACCTTCTCGGGCCTTTCATGAATGCACAACAAATCTGTTACACATCACGCAGCATGGAACATTAAAATCTGTGAGGGGATGACTGATGTTCGAATGTGGACGGGGAAATGAGGGATCAGTTGTGAAAGGAAGTGGTGTGTGAGCCATGGGGCCAAGAGGGCAAATGGACCAAAAATAAAGTCATTTAATTACAATCATGTTGACATGAGCACATTCCTGTTCTTTCTGCTGCACAGAAAAAAAATGTCCTGTAATAGCACAAACAGGAATACACCACAAATCAGATGTCAGTAATGTAGTGGCACATTAAAATCCAACAAACAGTAAGAAGCCCCTGATCATCATTAGGGGGCAAAAAAAAGGAAGAAAAGTTGTTTTTTAAGAGGGAAAATTAACACTACATGGAAAATTAGGGAAATACTTACACTGTACTTTTTTAAAGGTACTGTGAGAAGAAACAATACAACCTGAAAAAGAAACATGCATGCACAGAGGGAACAGGTAAATTCTGCACAAAAAGGCCTGTAACCCAGAAGTGAACCAGAAACGTTCTCACAGTAAGTGGAAGAATGCCAACTGCCATCCCACCATGCACCCCACCACTAATTAAAGACAGCATAAGTGCAGATACATGAGCAGCAACATGCACTTACTGTGATGACTAAGTACAGACTTTGTCAGGTTTCTTTTCCCCTTATTGCGGTTGTAAAAACTTTTAACTGCTGTTGCGCATCAAGTTGAGTCTACTTGTATTCAGATCCATAAAAATCTAAATTGAGTTTGTCTATATGTTTACTTGCTTTTCCTTTATTTTCTGCCTTATAGTCTGTTGTTTTGTACTTTTCTGTGGATGAATAACCAAGTACTTAAGAAAAAAAGTATACTTTTCAGCAGAAGACAAAAATAAGTCTGTTAGCGGGGACATTTTATTTCAGTTTCTTCCCATAGTCTGACTGGTAACCAGTTGAGGGTGTACCCTGGTTTTGCCCATACAACCTTAATAGAAAGTAATATTTATATTTATTTGCACAAAAAAAAAAAAGAAAATAACACAGGATTACAAGAAATAAATCCTGACTGTGCAGGAGAGAAGCCCAACGGACTTATATGTAATCCTCCCCATCAGTAAACATTACTGTGATTAAAATAAAAATGAAAATAAAAAGGATTAAGGAACAACAAACAGAGTTAATAAAACAATCACCCAAACCATGCAGCCCAGAATCAGTGAGATATCATTTGAATAATTTAGCCTCATAAAAGGATGAAGAGGAAAGCAATTTAGCTGATTTGTCCGGAGAGTTAGGGCCGACGAAGTCTGATGAAAAGTTGATCCTTGGAGGATTGTAAGAGTGGTAAATGACAGTTCCTCATTGGGCAGTGGATATCTGATGATAAGATATAAAACATGTGTTCTATTGTTGTTACAGTTTGAGCTCTCACCTCATAGCAAGAGAGTCATGGGTTTAAATACTGAAGTGTTTTGTTTTTGTAGTTGTTATAGATTTTAAAACTAGCCATTTGTGTTGATGCTAATCTGAGTTCTATCTATCTATCTATCTATCTATCTATCTATCTATCTATCTATCTATCTATCTATCTATCTATCTGTCTGAAAATAAAATAATACTGCAATATTTTTTCAATTAAATCTTTCTTTTTCTATATTTCTAAAAAAATAAATTAAATCGAGATAGAGTGCAGTTTTTTTCACCATTTAATAGAAAATTTTCTAACACCATTCACTCCTTTTGTGCGGTGTTAAGCTGCGTATCATAAGCAGAGTGCGTGTGTGTTGTAGTTGTGTCCATGAACCGCTGGGCGCGTCTCTCTCTCTCTCTCTCTCTCTCTCTCTCTCTCTCTCTCTCTCTCTCTCTCTCTCTCTCTCTCTCTCTCTCTCTCTCTCTCTCTCTCTCTCTCTCTCTCTCTCAGTGAATAGGAGGGGAGATGTTAGATTCGGGAGAAGGTCCGCCATTATTGGGAAGCAGAAAAAAATAGACTTATACTCCGCGTCACACATTTATCCTGCAAGGGGGTTAACGTGAGAAAGGAAAAGGCGCCGCTGCGCACTGAAAACTGCGCCTTTCGGCTTTAAAGAAAGAAAGAAACAAACAAAGAAAGAGAAAGGGAGAGAGAGCTGGGCGGTCGCGTTTCCTGCGGACTCTTATTTTTGACACAACAAAGGAAATAATAATTGGTCAAAACAACGTGGTGGTGAAGCAAGAAGCGAAAACACACCGAAACACCGCTTTCCGACGCCTCCCCCTCTTTTTTTCTCCTCGTTTCCAGGACTGGAGTTTGAGGAGGGTTTTTTTTTTCCTCGTCTGCTTTTCCTGAACAGATTTTTACTTGTTTTTTCACACGGGGAGGGGAAAAGAGAAACATCTATGCATTTCGGGACTGAAAACTTCAGACTTGTTAAGGCAGGGGAAGCAGTGGACAGACAGCCTGTTTGCTGACAGTAAAAGAGGAAAATAGTCGATGTGAGAGATTGCGGGGAGTGTTTTTTATTTTATTTTTTATTTTTTTTGGTCTGTTTTTTAAAGTCTTCTTTCTCCGGCTGTGGCTCGCACGGACAGAGGAAGAAAGGAGTGGACAAGAGCCGGAGAGAGACAGGAATGATATGGTATGTAGACATCACCACGCACTCTTTATTTTCTACCTTTTAAGCGCATGTGTAGAGAGTTTAGAGAGAAAGGGGGGTATTTTTTTAAGGCGTTTTCCTCCTCTGGTTGTCCCTACATTGCAGCCGAGGCTGTACTGAAGTGCTGCGAATAACAAGAAACTGGGAGTCAACCCCAGTCCCCCTGAGGGCTGGCTCCATCCGAAGCCTTTAATAGTAATAATAATGATTATTCTAATGCTGATTCCTGGGTGCGTGAAGGTAAATCTACTGTGGGGAATTTTAGGGTTTGGATTAAATGGGCAGTTCACCACAGAAAAAAAAAAGGTCATAAAATGAGTCCTGTCCAACCAAATCTAAATTGTTTGGACAACAACACCTGGGATACATTGCTCTTGTCAGGCCTGGGGAAAGTTTATGTTATGCCTTCAGTATAGGAAGACGTTAAACTGGTGTCGACAAAATAAGAATTTCTCTGTGATCGTCTCCTGATTTAAAAAGCCTTTCGGGCGAGTCTGATTGCCATTTTGTCCCGTTTTGAGGTATTTACTGTAGCTGCCTGTGCTTTCATTGGCATCTTGAGCAGTTTACTTCCTCAAACCTGGGCTCCCACCAGATTTGGGTCATACTGTATAAGCTCTTAAACCTGTGAAATTCACTCTTATTAAATGTCCCAGTAACTTTGCCAAACTGTATACGTACAGGACCTCTTTGTGACAAATTTATGAAATGCAGTCAGGTAATTGTTTAGTTTCCCCTTCTAATTTAACTAGGCCTGTCACACAACTGCCTCCAATCTTCCTCCACAGCTATTTTTCCATCTACTAAATACCTCAGGAGGATGACTCAGAGAATGCAGACTGTCTTCACCTTCATGGGCTGACATAGGGTTTAGATGGGCTGATAAGAACGACCTGATGATAACAATTAACTCTGCCATTTATCTTATGTGGGTGTCAGGAGGAGTCACCAGTGTGTCACAGCTTCATCTCACTGCCACTGCAAACTGGTCATTGCCTTAGCAGCCACTCCCTTTCTGCTGGAGTCATTGCTCTGGACTTCAGTGCTTATATATATATATATATTTATTTTAAAGTGATTCTTCTGTTTGCTGTTGTAATGGTGAGCACAAATTGACTGTGTGAGATTTCAGGGGTTTTTGTGATATGGCCTTAACACAGAGGTGCATAGCAAGAGGTTTGGTCTGTGCTGCTGTGTCACTGCCAGTTCAAAGGAACACCTTGAAAACAGGAACTTTGTGATCAGATAATGGGCATGCATGTTGTGGATTGTACATCCTATTCAAGCAAATAAAATTCCTCACAAGCCCGCTGTTGCTGGCCGTGTTTTGACCGAGTGCCTTTTGATAAGCTGTTCTCACTTTGATCTTAATCAACCTTTACCGAGAAGACCATGCTCAGAAAGATGTAAACAGACACACACACATACACGCTGTTTTCCTTGGGCAGACAGTCTCTTTGCTCTCAGGTAAATGCATTAGCAGCTGTCAGCACTTCTGTTCTGTGCTTGATTGGGCCCTTTGCAGTGCAGTCACACCTCTCCAGGAAGCCTCTTCTTCCCCTAATAGCCGTGCCATTTGCCCAGGCAGCGGGCTCGCTACCAGAATACCCACTCACCCCTGTCTGTCTGCCTCTGGGCTGCCGATCGCATTGTGAGTCCCTGAGCCTGAACATGCTCCTGAGATTAGAGCAGGGCCGGCTTTGCTCGTCAGGATGTAGGCCAGGGATGCGGCTGCATCCTTTCATAAGGACACTGGATGTACGACTCTGTCCTATATTATGTGAGGGGATAAACACGGGGCCTGGCGTGCTTGGCAGCAGGAGCAGTGGATGGACTTCGACTTCTTGTGTCACAACAAAAGTCCCTCAGTTTCTCAATACCGGAGCGGTAATGAAATGAGAAAAGTAATTGGAAATTATTTGAGCCCTGTAGTGCGTAACACGATGTACATCAGTGGGCTTAACAGTGAGCAGGTAATTTTAATAGAGAAGAAAGTGTTGTGGGCTTGTACTACCACTCAATTTGAACACTGGTCCCACACTGTAGTGTTTCCGCGTCAACTTAAGCTTTTCTTCTTGCTAACCACTCTGCTGCTGAATGAAGCGGTGCCCTCTCACCCACTCATTTGCCAAATGTACAGCTTGCACACCTGTCGTGTGCAGTGACTTCATACGCCAAGGAGAGAAAATTTCCCCAGTCATCACAAAATGTGCCGTTCAGTAAGTCTCCTCTCTCTTGTATCGCGGGAGAGGTTTGCTTGAGTCAGTGTAAGTCTGTTTGATGGAGAAAGAAGCTAATTATAGCAGACAGCTTTGGAGTTTGGTGGACCAGATTACAGTCACTCTCCTCTCAATGGCCGCCTTGTTCTAGTGGCCGATTATTAGGGAGAGAGAAGTGCATTCTGGGATGATTGTATCTGAATTTCCATTAGAAAGTGTGCCCGCCTGAGTTGAACTGAGGTTCTCTTCTGTCCCCACTGTTTGAGCCGTCCTGCTCATTACAGACTTTAGATGGGTGGACATGCTGATGTAAAGCTCTCTGGAGTGAACTACTATTCTATTTCTGATCCAGTTTAGTCTGTATCTTCAAATACCAATTTACAGATGAATTTATGACACTAAAATACTGTGCACATGTACATTTTTTCCCCTCTGTTTCATTCAAACATTGAATTTGGGATACATTTTTAGCTTTAATACACATTAAATTAAGCATATTACTCCTTTTTGCTTTATTCTTCATAATTTCATCTTAAAAGTCATAAAAAAGGAAAAATACAGAATCTATTTCAGTTATGTTATAGCCAGTAAAGTGTTACGTTTTTAAAAAGGAAGTTTTCTTCCATGCCTCTGACCCGAGATCAGCAGTACATGCTGACTGTAGTATGTGTCTAACATAAAAAATAACATTAAAATTATCTCGATTATTGCAGTGCATTGTTTTTCATGTTGTTCATCTAAGAACGCTGGAGATAATTCTCAAGCGAATCAGTTCAGTAACAGAAATTGCATTTGTTCTGTATTGCAGGCCTACCTTATTATTGTATTGCTTTTCCAATACAAATGCATTATTAATGGGCAGTTCTAGTGGAAAGCCAGGGCTTTGGATATGATTTATGGCTTGAACAGTGGCTATGGGACTCTAGATGGATACTTTTAATCAACCTTGATATTTCTTTGCACAAAGAAAGATGGTTTACAGTCTGGGTGACCATGGAGATGAAGGACCAGGATGTAAGCCACAGAGGAATGGTGACCTCTGGACGTGAGCGGCCCTGTTTTGCTTTTCCAAATGCAATTACACAACAGAGGGACAGGGGTAATGAGGCTATGGTAATTTGGAAGAGCCTGAAGAGAGCAAGCATGAAGGGGGGGGGGGGGATCTGTGAGGAAGTAGGAAAAGTGAGAGAGTGTCACAACAAACTAGGCTGTCAGTTGGGAAAAACCGAAAGAGCTACAAGACTGTGAGAGTAAAGTAAAGTGAGAGCAAAACTGCTGCCAGTTTGTGCTTCAGGCCGTGTTCCTGGTATGTGCCCTTTCAGCTTTGTGCTCCGGGATCAACCAATCAATGACAGCCATAAGTAACCGTGCTGCTTGGCTATTGGCCACAGCGAAATTCCATGACTCAGCATGTCTGTAGATAAGATGTTATGATTGAGCCTCTGCCAATGAAATGAGGCCACTGCCCAGAGTTCAATAGGTTGGACTTGCGGTGCTGTAATTGCACACAAAGATTGTGCCACCTACATTCAGAGATCAACACAATTCTAACTCTTTCTCCTCATTGCAAAAGATATTTGTCACGTCCTCCAATGTATTTAGTTGTTAAGGGTGTAATAGCTTTTGATGGATATTGGATGAGTCACTGTTTGTGCACGATTTATTGAAAGGCTGTAGACACGGAAAGCCTCTCACCCTCCAAAACAAGAGGGACTTCCATGAAATCCACCTACACAAGCATTAAAGGATAACTCCGAGCATGTTTGTAATCCGCAGACACGCACTCGCATATTTTCCACAACGGCCCAACATTTAGCCTTCATTTTTGTCTCAACCTGTCGTGCTGACCTACCCTCATCTCCGTCACAATGCCCCATGCCTCATTGCCTAAATTGGGCCCGAATAAGGAGGCTTGTGTGTGTGTGTGTGTGTGTCTGTCTGTGTGTGTCTCGGTCATTGTTTGACTCCCTCTCTGGAGATTCTCCGTGATGGCGCCCCTGGATATCCTGTAGGATGTCCACCTATGATGCCTGGTGGTGCAGGGGGGGGAGGGGGAGTTGGAAAGTGCCAGAAGACTTAGAATGGGTGGAGATGAGGAGAGCTGAGGGTCAAAGGTGAGGGGAAGAGGGAGAGCGGGCCAACAATGGAGCTTATTTTTTGAACTTGCAATGAGAACGATGTCAAATTCAGAAGAGAGGGGGGAAAAAAAGCAGCCTGGTGGTGCTTTACAGTGCAAATACAGAATTAGGAAGTATAAAATCTTGGCTGCTTTCATGTGGCCAATCACTTTATGAAATTGGTGTGAATATTAAGAAGTGTAGGTTTGGAAAGTGGCAGAAATGGTCAGACACATCAGAAAGGTGTGGAAAGAGGAGATATCAGAGAAAATAACATTTAAAAAAAAAGCCATCCTAATAAATTAGCAGTCAGTTGTGTAAATCCTCAGCTACATTTTTCTGGATTCTTTGTGCAGAGTCTTGCTGTTGTGAGTGATGGCAGGTGCTAAGGGTGGTACACCCACTTCCCCTTTAATAAGTGCAGCAGCAGTTGTGTGTATTGACTGATTCAACCTGTTGCTTCTGCAGGAAGCTCATCAGTCAACGGTAATAGTTGTAAATGCTGAGTGCCCATGCATTGTGGTTAAAAGTAGAGGAGGACGACGCACTGGATTAAGCGCATCGCATATGACTGAATGAGTCTCTGTGATTGCCCGCTGTAAACCATGTCGGTATCGCAACTTTTACAGTTTTATTCGTCGAAGCGGTGGAGTTATATTGCTTTGGTTAACATCAGTTGGATTAAATCCACTGGCGAAAGGAAAGAAGAGCTTCTATAACTAGACTTTCAGTTCGGGGTGTTATCTCTGAAGACCAGCCGTCAACTTTATTCTGTCAGGTATAATAATGAAAACGCAAAACGAAACCTTGACTGACCTCGGCTTACCTGCTCCTCTCCCGCGCTCGAGCTGTTGTGTAAACAGAACAGCTGAAATCCGTAACGTTTATGATTAAAATCACAACATTGCTTTTTTATTTTCACGTGTTATTAGCCAAAATATAAATAAATGTCCTGTAAAATATGACGTGGTGATTTGGGGATTTTAGCAGTAGATGTCAAGGCAAGATTGACAAAGGTCAAAGAGGTTAACGAAACAATATTACAGTGATTATATTTTTAGCCAAGTTACATTAACATAAAAGCCTTCCTGTGAGGGAAACGTCGTGAACACAGGCATGCAGAAGTCATGTGTCCTGTGAAGCAACAGGCTTTTGCTTCTTTTACTAACATAAGCCTGAAGAAAGCAGCACTGTGGCAGAGGATTTCAATTGCGCAATATAAACATTTTTTTTTTTTTGAGATTTTGTACTTTTACATGAAATGCTTGTAACTTTTTGCAAAAACAATCTAAGCAAAGTGAAGCGTATGAGATTGTTTTCATAGTTTCACTGCATGCTGTATGTTGTCCTGTTCTCTCTCTGTTCAGAGTTGTCTTAAAATATAACAGCTTCAGGTAAAACTCATGATTAATACATATCAGCACTGCTGAGACATGATGTTTAGTTTGCATATTACCCCGACGCGCTCGTCTATTTATCATGATGAAGGCTACATGCTGCTTCTGCCTGGAGTCCTGACGACTGTATTGTCGCGCTCGTACACCTGAAGCACGGAGACCGCGGAGAGAGGTGGCAGTGGGCGGCAGAGAGGCGTCCTGCTCCACATATATTCTAATTAAAGTTGTCAGCTGTAATCACAGATTGATGGGCATCAGAAAGGGACAGAGGTAGAGGAGGGAGAGACGGAGAAGGGAAAATGAGCTTGAAGACCCAGACAACCAGAGGCTTCTCAAACAATCTCATTTTTCCTACTTTTTCCCAAAGCCACTGTCGTGCTCGTCGCCCCTCAGCATCTAGTCTTTTGATTGTCACAAAATATTATTGTTTTTCTTTTTCTCTTACTTTTTTTTTGTGCCCTTGGAGATCAATGACATGTTACTGTGAGCTGTAGTCAAGGACAGGGGAAGGGCACCACCTTGTCACTAGACGTTTGCTTCAGAGACCACCTCAGGGGGAATCTGGACACCGCGGCGGAGGCCTTTGGCGCTCCCTCATCGAGCACGGGTTGACGCTGCCTCTCCGACACATACACAGACGCACGAAATCCTCCAACGTGGACAACGGACGTTTTTGCCCCATGCCATGATGAGATATTCTTAAGCTGCTGCTTGCCCGAAGCATCTCAGCAGATCATTTACCTGCCAGTTAGTGTTTCGCACTCGTGCTTGGTGCAACGCTGAAGGTTTAGAAGCCGTTGTTGGAAATTGTCGAGTCTTGTGCTCAGTGCTAAGGACGCATAAATATATACTTACACTACTGAATACACACATCCAAGGTGATCTACAGCGGCTGACCTTTTCCCACCCTCATAACATAACTGTCATAGCGGTTCTGGTCATTCGGCAGCTGTGTGACAGTGGACATCATATCCTCTTTAAGGTGAGAAGATAAGGTGGCTGTTCATAGCCATTTGTTATCGCAGGCAGCGAGCCCCTGACACCTCCACATCCCTTATCTGGCTTCGTCCCAGCTCCTGGCCCTCGCCCGGGCTCCTGCACGCCCAGGGCTGATGAGTAAGCACCGCTCGGCCTGCGGACGGCCCGGGCCTGCCGTTATTGATCGCAGCGCCACCGTCTGTCATCCAACCACCACTTAGCTAATGATGTCCATACTGTTGTCTCACGTCTTGGAAAATGGCCATAAACCAGAGAGTGGCAGCTCCCAGCGCCGGCGGAGAATAAGATAGATTTTAATGGTAGAGGAGGCACACCTAAAGGAGTCTGAATCAAGTGCTACAGTGTAATGTTTCAGTAAGATGGTGGCATTGTTATGCTCGTTACTCTTGGCACCATATCAGTCTCTTCACACCTCCATCCAGTTTCCCATTGTTGTTTGTTTTTATTTTGGTGTTGTCCTTCCATCTGCACGAAAAAGAAGGCAGTTCATGATTTCAGTCTGTGCTGGTCCGTACTTTACCTCGTCGTTACTGTTGTTTGTCCAACAGAACATTTCTGATTGCTATATAAACAAATTAATTACCTGGAATGTCTACATTTAGATTAAAAAAGGCTAGGGAATGATTTAAGTAAATCATGGTGCTGTACAAACTATTGTATGAATTCTGAAGAGTGATGAAGCCCGACGATTTCAACATCGTGCAGTCAAGAGAAACAAAAAAAAAAAAACCTTTCAGAATAAGAAATCCACAGAAAAAACAGTTTCAAACACATTGGTTGCATCCGTGAGGATCAGGTTTGTCTTGTAGCGTTGAGAACCCTGAAACATGCAGCACGGCGGCCCTGTGTGAACAAGACTCAGCAGTTCTGAGAGCATGTTGCTCATCAGACACATGATAATCACGTGTGTGATGTTCGTCTCAAAGTAAATTCTTAAATAACTGTACATTACATTAGTTTTGTTGACCTTTCACCTATATTCTGAGTACCCTAGTGTTCGCCTCGTACTGTATACATCCATCAAGCAGTTTTAGGGGGCTGTAAATGGATTTCCCTCTGAGTTGGGTTTGCACGGGGATGACATGGGTCATTCCTCTTCTCAGTTCCATAATTTCCCAGGATGCATTTGGGGCCCCAAGGTCCACAGCTCTTATGTCAGAGTTCATTTCCTGTCGGAGCGCTGCAGCAGCTCCTGAGGAGCCACCATTTTGTAACATTCCTGATGAAGACTGGAGAAATGTGTCTCGTCCCACCATCTCCTGCACACCAGTGTCAGTATTTCACTCTCAAACTGTTTTCAACACAGGATAGTTATTTGGAACGAGCTGACCGAAACGGTGAAAATGCAGATTGAAGAAAGATTTGACACTAATTACCAATTCAAGCCTCTCAGACTGCAGTCAGTTTAACTGTAAATAAACTGTAGGAGGGGTTGAGGTCACATCGTGCCTGATAGTGTGAAACCAAGCTTCCTGTTTAGGATTTGACTAATGAAGTTACTGTTCATGAGACAGCTGGAAGTTTTGGAATGAAGTCAGTATTCTGAGAATTTCTTGTTCCAGCAATAATCAGAGTACATCATTGTTTCTGAATCACCGCAAACCACAGACCTGAGTCCACACATTAGTCCCGCTGCTTTTCTTGTCACTTTGCTGACTTCATTGTATGCCCACCGATGGGAAGATAAAAGCAGAGGGAAGCATGAGTGAAGAATGTAAACACTTCTGGGAGTTGTTTTCGGTTAATTTGATGACTGCCCAGTGAGCGATCTCACCGCACGTATTAGTCACAGTCGTCAGAAAGAGGAGAATGCAGACCTTTTTTGCCCAATGAGGGAAAAGGTCGCCGGGAATGCAGTTTGTCAGGTCGGGACGAGGAGGGGTTTTGTTGTGACTTAAACCCATGTGACTGTCAGAGAGAGGAGACTCGAGAGGGAGGTGAACTTTACCTGAAAGTACTTCGATTTGTGAAACATGAGATCACAGGCTTGTTTTGTTTGCAGATTTTGTGAGAACAAATGAGGTCTTCTTTCCTAAAACAGGCCCAATTGTATTAGTGTTCAAAATCTTCTAATGCTTTATGTGAAGGATGCCTTTTGGAAAATGTCATCATACATTTTTCTTTTCTTCAATAAAAGAGAAATCACCATACATGTAATAAACAGCAACTGTTTTAGAAACTAGAAACACATAACATGGAATTTTTGTTGTTGTGTTATCCATTTGCAAAAGACTGATTGAAATCCAATCAATTGTGTTTCCATGCTCTTTATATCAATGTATTTGGGAAGACATACGACTTCAGTGTCACACACCTAAGTGTTTGTTTATTGCATATCTTCTCGAGTGTAACTAATATCGTGCAGCTCGTAATTCTCCGAGACACCAACTGACATATTTTTCCAATAATCCAACTCTGCAGCGACCAAACCCTGTGAAGTCATTCTTCAGACTTGTCCGAGCTCCACCAAAAGCACAGCAGACATTACACAGATGTACAGACGAGCTTTTAAAAATACATTTTAGTCAAGTCTCTTCAAAAGATTATCCAAGAGAAACTTGCAGGGACAGTCATTCATTTGTCAAAAATAATTGTCAAATTTAAAATGTAAATCAATTCCTTGAAAATTTCACGATTCACTTTTATATACATGTGTTTGTGTAACCTAGAAGTCTGTTGACTTTAGTTATGAGAGTGAAACTGTCCTGAAGCTACTGGTCCTGCATGTAATAAAACCTGTTTGCTGAGGCAGGATTTCGTCTTATCAGTCATGCAGGTGTTGCATGAAAACACAGCAGCGCATTAGTAATGGCTTCTGATGACTCAGTGGCGCTCAGGCATTTTATTTGTTCAGATCACCTGAGCTCACAGACATCGGTTCCTGAATAGATCGCTGAGATGTTTAGGAAGTTTAGAAATGTTGTTGCACAATGGATATAATTTGTCAGCAGCTTAGATTGTGAATGTTTGGCTTCAATAAAGACATTTAGAACTCTTTGAAATTCATGTGATACAAAATTTGTTGTTGTTTATTTTTGGTAAGTTTTCAAGTTGGTCAGCTGAAATTAATTCCTTCTTCCTTATAGATTCTACATAGCATTTCACACTAAGTAATACCAGTTTTTAACTTTCGGTAGCTGACTAATGCAAAAAAAGACTTGTTTTTTTTACAGTTCAACATGTGACCTGTTTCAACAGCCGCTCTGGTCCAGTTCTCCTCTCTCTGCATATTTTCAGCATGACTTGAGCTTAGATTTTCTCAAATGCATATTCATTGCGATCAAGTCTCCTTCTTCATGCTGATTCTTTCTCTAGAGGTACACAAATTATCGTCACCGATGGATTTGACAAACTCTTCTGTGTGAATGAGAGGGAGAGCGTTACTGACAAATACCATCCTGTTTTAGTGACACAAATACAGCAGCTAATTGTGGCCTTTCCAATAATAGCATAACCAAAGCCAGACATGTCTGGTCATGTTGAGGAAATTCGATTGAAATGATGTGTTGGAAATAATGATCCAGAAACGCCATGCTTTCATAAATTGGCTTTTATTACATTTTCTCTGAAATTCCAGTGGAATTTTTTTTTTTTTTTTTTTTTTTTTAACCAAAAGTGACAGAATGTAACAGCTTCTCATGTGTCTGCACCTTCCACTGTCTGTGTATTGTGAAAATGTGTGTGAGCTGGAGGGAAAAATTATGAATTCATGACAAAGAAAAAGAACTGAGGGCTTATTGGTGAATATGGAAATGTGTTTAAAAGTAAGAAGTTTGTAATTATGTCAAAAGGAGATTATCTGTGACTGACTGGTCCGGTCTCTTTGACCAGCATGCTGTGATTCTTGTAATCTTCCGACATGTTAAAAAAGAAATAAGTGGATTTTTAAACTCTTATTGATTAAAAAAAACATTATTTTATCTGTATTTAATTTAAATGATAAGAGTACAAATCTAAATTTCAATTTGGGGGATGCACAGATACCGCTGGATGAGTCATCTGCAGTGTTCAAAGGGCAGTGCATGTCTACCCTGTGTGAACTGTAGACAGAGTGACTACAGCGAGCTCACTGTCTGACACACACACACACACACACACACACACACACACACACACACACACACACACACACACACACAAACGCTCCAGCTTGCCGTTTGTGAGTTTATCAGTCAAACTTGAATCATATTTAGCATGTAGCATTGCTGGTGTGCAGGCCCCAAAATGCATCCACATACAGTGACGCTCAGTTAGGCCAGTTTATGTAGGATCTATCAGTGTTAGCGTGATTTTGCCAAGAGTTGCTGTTTTATTTGCTGCGCTGCTCCGCCTACTGCTTAGTAGGAGGAACCAAACAACACCCTAACCAAGACTAGTTCAACCTGCCCTTGAACCACAATTCAAGGTATGACACATGGGCATGTTTACTGTCAGACCTTAGGCAACACTCTTTCAACACAACCCTGCACTACCGAAACTCCTGTTGACAATATTTCTGTGTCTCCACTAAACTGGATCAAGTCTTAGAAAATTGTGAAACTCTAGGACTATTCTTTTGCTTCTTTTAGACCATGGAGCAGATATTCTATCTAAGACTTTTCTTTTTCCCACCGACTGCTCTGCAAAGGGTCACAGTTGACAGGTGACATGGCTGGCTGATGTCGGCTGTCTCCTCAGGGGATCCAGGGGTCCTCGGGGGTCTTTTGAGGTAGGGAAGCAGCTCCAAATTGGAGGAAAGGAACCGGTGTTGGCAAAGAAGGAAGAAAACAGTTCAATGTTGTTTTACTTTGTTTGCTTTTTCACGTCGGTGCTGAAGAAGCAGACGCAGGAAGCTGGTGGTTACGGCGGTATTGCCAAAAGGAGCTTATTCGTGAGTTTGTTCATATCTGTGCAACTATAAACCACTGGAGGCTTACCACCACGACACGTACATTGTGATTTAGCTGGGCTTTTTGTATTGTTACCTACAAATTTCTTTGTTTTTAATAAGTCAACATTTGCATTTCACACCCTGTGAGCTTGCCTCTTTTCAAACAGTAGCTGTTGTTGCGCACGCTGGGTGGTTGACTTATGCAGAGGGTCCTTAATACTCCGCGCGGTAAACACTGCAATGGTCATGAGAGCTCTGTGAACGTGTAGGGTGTCGTTCATAGGACTCCCTGATGAGGCACCTTGGTAAACGGTTCCCACTGCTTGCGCAGCTGGGGCACACTTGATGGGGCTCTCTGGTACATGTGGAGAGGGAGGTGGAGGCGGCGGACGCAGAGAGGGAGTGTGATTGGAGAGGGGTGGGTGGGCAGAGAGTGACTAGACCGATATAACGGAGGAATGCTGTGAGGGCCTTTGGGGCAGGATACAAACTGCAGAAAAAAAAAAAAAAGAACAAGCAAGTGCAAGGAAAACATGAGCAGAAAACTGATTATAAATGACAAATCCCCAGCTCTTAAAACCAAACAGTGTTAGCTGCCGTATCCTGAGGGTGGGAAAATGCAGCCCTGTCTCCAATTCAGACTCGTGCACTTGTGCGAGTACGGTTTTGTGTGTGTGTGGCCTGCCGAAATTCAACAGATCGAGACAGGAAATTTTGCCCCTCCCCTCCCCTGTCCTCCCTTCATCCTCGACCCTGCGCTCGCTGCCTGGCGCTGATTGGCTGGAGGGAAAGTGAGGGATGAGGTTTTGTCGTCTAATCTGCCAGCAGATCGCCACTGATGGGCCTCTGTAGGACGGCTTTAGTAAATTACTGTTCCAGGGAAGGGCAAATCCCTTCTATCAGATAGCAGCTCTCTCTTCATCTCTCCCTCCATTCCAAGTCCCACTCTCTCTCTCTCTCTCTCTCTCTCTCTCTCTCTCTCTCTCTCTCTCTCTCTCTCTCTTCACTACATCAGTTCAGCTCTGCCTTTATCTTTTTATCGCTACCTCACTCCGCTGTCCCCCTGTCTCTCGCTGGTGGCCTCCGCTTCTGTTTCTCTTCTCTTACGACTTCATTCCTGCTTTTTGTAATTTAAATCCCCCCCGCTGTCCACCCGTACCTGTGCGTCGGCAGCATGTACTCGACTCTGGCTGCCTTTGGGCCTCACACCTGGAGAGAATTAGATGAGCTGGTGTCAGGGACGCTGTGGATTTTGCTCTAAGGCTACTCTCTGACATCCGTGCATTACAGTCTCTGTGTGAACACATTTCCCCATCCCGCGGTGTGTTTATGCACGCTAACAAGATGGACCAGTTTTCGGGGCGGCCATCTCGCCAAGCGCATTTTGAAATCACAGAAGAGGTAATGCCAAACATCCCGCCGTAATACCTGGAGGAGGGTGTTTTGTGGATTAGAGGGAATTGTTTTCTTCATATTGTTTTAGTTTGGCATACCTGTGTGACAAAAGATATGCCAGGAGTAAAGAAGATTAGGGAGCGAGGGAGGGTTTGAAAAGGAAGGGAGTGTTTTGTCTACCTGCACCTCGCTGTGTGAGCGCAGTCTTGCCTGAGGAGGGGAATGTTGCCTGGCGTGGAAAGCTGAGTCGAACCAAACTCCAACCGGCCTCCTGTGTTTTTGTCAGTCTTCCTCCGAGCTCCTCCTCAGCTGTGTAAAACTGGAAGCGCTGTCACTCTGGAATGACACATGGCAGCCAGGCATGTCTCACGATGCTGCTGTGACGATCCCTCAGCGAGATAATTAGCAGGTGGTGTGTAAAGGAGAGGTGGAGTGGACACACACACACACACACACACCAGTCTACACATTTCTGTACAACCTGACCAACAATGTCAATGTTTGATGGAACGTAACCTCAATCTCTGTATTTTTTTCCTTCATGGTCACATGAATCCTCTTTGGCTGGTGCTCAATCAGGTTTATGGCCACACATGCACACCTTTTAAATGTAGTTATATTGTTATGCTTCAACATTTACAGCAGTTTGGCCTGAATATCTGTGTAGCAATACTTGGTGTTGTTTTTACAGCTATATAAAGTATCAAAATACAATCTCAGTATTTGTTTTTTTTTTTTATGATGTTCTGATTTTGAGTAATGAACAACCACACAGGACTCTGCACTGTCCAGTTGTAACCAAGGGTGGAGAAACTCTGTATTATTTGGTTTATCCATTTACTTTTTTCCAACTTTGCGATGTGGAACCAAACTCGGCTTTGCAGTCGCCAATACCTTTCATTGATTAAGTCGTTTCTCATTATAGGATGTTTGTGTAACTGAACTACTTCACCCCTGACATGCCGACTAACCCTGCACATCCCCATCCTGTTGTCCTGACAGGATTTGGCATACACAGCACTCATAAGTAGAATTCTTTGACCGTTTCTGATTGCTAGAGCGCTTCAACATTCCCCAAATTGCAGCAATATTGAGTTTTCTGCCCATCCATTAGTCATCATGGGGGCTAACAGCACCGCGACAGTAAGACTGTCTGCAGAGAAGACTCACCAGTGTGTCACATTTATAACATGGAATATTGAATAACTGGCAGTTATTGAAGTTATCTCGGAAAAATGGCCAGAAGCACTCCTTCATTGCACATTTTTTTGACAATTCTACTGCCATAAAGTCGAAATAAATCAGCTTGTCCTGCATACAGTTTCATTCATGAGAGCTAAAGGCTTCTCAAAGCCACAATTATGGCATTTCCTTTTTATAATGTCAATGGTCTTACATACAAAGCAAAATCTGCCTTATTTTTTACATCGTAGAACTGCCAAGATCATAAATCCACCCCACTTTTAATGTGTTACCTGAAGTGCACCCGCTCTGCTTCCACTGCGTCAGGAGTGATGCCGCTACCCAGTCGGCGATCGTCTTGTTGCACTCTAATGATGAGCAGACGTAAGGCCTAATTCTAGCTGCTACACTAACGCTGATGACAATAACGGGACTCGGTAGGACTTCTGCCGGTGGAGCCCCACCCTCCTTTATCGACTCTCTCCTGCTGCAGTCTGAAGGGAAGCATCTGCCTCCATGCCGGTCGCCACACATGCTCTCTCCCTCACCGCTATCACTGCGGCTGCTAGCTATCCAGCTCCCAACCATGTCAGAGCCTCTAATCTCCCCAGCATAAAGGCCATGCAAAGGGAATTTATGTTAGCCTGCCACGGGAATGAAAGGGGAAGCGGAGAATCGTTTGAGCAGGTTGACAGATAAGGCTCTTGTGCTTTCTGTGTGGTGCTTTTTAAGCCATGTTAAGCTGCTTAATTAGACATAATCTACAGACCCCAGACTGAGGCGGAACTAATGAAGTTAAAAGACTCAAATCCCATCCTACCATCACACTCTCCTCTCCGCCACACCATCACTTGTGCTATCTTGTCTCAACTCCACACCGTCTTCCAGCTGTCTGCTTCCTCCCGGCTGCACACGCTCCCAACATCCCACTCCTTCATTGTAACACCGTTAATGGCTTCCATCACACTCGTCCTGACCTCTCTACATGACAACCTTTACACCTTGACCGCAAATATCTCCAGCGTAGCTGCTACGGTCAAGTCTGTATTTCTTTGAGTTAACTCTTCCTGGTTAACTTGAGAATATTATTAAACCAAGTCAAAGTCCAGCGAACTGACCTTGATGAACTGATGTAGATAATATATGTATGGCCATAAGGCTACACAGTAAAACAATAGTTTTAGAAGTAGGCGGTTTAGTTTTCTTGTGAGTTTAGCAACAGTCATTTTTCAGTTTTGTTTTTAGATGCACCTTTACATACTGCAGCAAAGTAATCTGAACCAAGTCCACACTGTGATAATGGCTGTCATAAGACGACTCATGGACATTCATCAGCAGGGAATTAAAGTTAAAGTATTTAGAGAAGTGGTCAAATGTAGTTATTTTTAAAGTTTTTCATCTTTAGAAATCATCTAATTTGACATTTTTGATTATATTAAGGTGTCACCTAGGCTGAAAACTGCTAGCTTGACTTTTAGATTACATAAAGCCTGTTTGTGAAATGCGTACATTCAGATAATTAACTGTGTTGCTCTTTATTTGTTTAATCATCATTAGAACTGAACTTATTGAACCGTAAAGACAACAGTTTGCTCATTTCCAGGAGTCACAGGTCCACCATTTCTCACTTTCTCACTGTATCGTCGCTCTGTTGGGAACTTCTTTCAGCCTGCCTGCTGGTTGCTCAGCGATCTCACGGCGAGGGCGATATTCAATTAGGAGCCACATCTGGGAAATAGTCTAGCCCACCACCTCTTGTGGAGCTGCTGTTTGTTCTCACCAAGTCCTTTTTGGTTTGCAGGTGTGAGGGGAAAAAAAGACAAAACGATAAAGTGATGAAAATCTATTAAACACAGAATGCATGAAGTGTTTTATACAATTAAAACTGTGTCCCAGCCCCTTCACATCATCTCAAATAAGGCAGAAACTTTGTAAAGGTAGAGTGAGATAAGGACAATCCTGATACAGTCTCATGGTAAAAGCTTTAAGTTGGAGTCTCTTCATTACAGGTTGATGTTTCCTGCATCTCTTCTGGACCAACAGCAAAACCAGTTTCAGATATCTGCTCAACACATTTTCAATGTGATTTACTACAAAAATCTGCAACATTCCTGCTCCTCTTTGACTGATTTTTGCTGGAAATGCACAAGACATCACAGATCACTTGGATATTGTTTCACAGTTCATCAAGCTCAAGATGCTTATAAGGCTGAAATACTATGAGGAGAGTTATTTGACATGAGTCAGTCAAGATGCTTTGACCAGATGGGAAGAGGTTGAAGCCTCTGAGAGAACCTGAGGAACATGCGAGCACTAGAACAAGTTATTTGGCAGATTTTCTTTCTTTTAGCACATATTTATTTCACAGCATTAGCTCCTCACACGTTTCTCTGGCCCTGTTCTCAAGTCTTCACTCCTCCAGAAGGATGAGGAGGGTTTTTTTTTTTATGTCTGGAAAGGCAATTCTTTATCTTAATCCTGCCATGGGGCGAATGTCAGCCCTTTCTCTGTAAATGAATATTTATTCACATCCCCAGGTGGATGAAAGATCCCAACTCTGTACCTGCTTGCTTTGTTCAGAGATCCAGTCTCGACGTGCTCGCTTGTGTCTGTGGTGTGTTTACATATCTCTCATATCGCTGCATCTTGCAGAGTCCCCCCTCTTTGTCATAATTAAAGTTTTCCCCGAGGCGGAGCAGCAGTTACTTTTTCCACACGGAGGAGCGGGAGCCATGCTGACTTGTAAACGCTCGTCCTCTGTCCAGGAGGAGATTGCAGCTGACCATTGTTGGGTTTCATCATCGTCATGAATGCCCCGCCTCGCTGGTGATGGCCTGTCAGAGAATTTTCTTCACCCCATTTTCTCTGTGCCTCTCCGCCATGCCCTGCTTTACCCCTCCTTCCCACCTCATCTTAACCCAGAGTGCTTACAGCCTTTTGTACTGTCAAACTCATTCTCTTCTCTGTCTACCACGTGCTAGAGTGTATTTACATTCGTTTAGACGAGGCAAATGCAAACACCGCCTGAACCTTTAGGGATGGGAATTACTTTTTGGCTCTTATGTGCTGCTAAAATTTAACAGATAATCTTGTCCTGTGCATATTTGTTCTGGTTAACCTCCCTCCATCCCTCCTCTCACTGTCTCCTGCTGCTGGCTCTCCTCCTGATGAAACAAGCCTCTCCCCTCCGTCTCAGTCCCATTGCTGCCCAGTATCATGGTGCTGTTGAGTGGATCTCAAGGCTGCTGCATTCTGGTTTTGCTTGATTAGCCAGTGTGTGATGCTGTCGGCAGCTTTGTTTTGTTGCTGAATGGGCTGTTCCACTGAGCGAGCGCACAGGAGACTACAAGGAGAGGATGGCGAGGAGAAGGGCGGGGTGGCAGAGGAGAAGAAGGGGAATGCTGGAAAGAAAGATAAAAAGCAAGGGTGGACGGATATAAAAAGGAGAGGTGCCCAGGTAGATAAATGAGACAGGACAGAAGGCTAGAGCAGGAGGGAAAAGCAGGAATGAGGAGAGGACCGTAATGCAGAGAAGAAAAGACGAAAGAAATGACCTCTCCGCCTGTGGAGAGGGAAGATAACTGCGAGTGTTTAGAAATGCTGAGGTGGACAGAAGCCATATCTTCCACCAACACAGCACCTGCTCGTCTGCCTGCCCCCTCCCATTCACTGACCGACTTTCTATTGTGGGTATTTGTGCGCTTATGTGTGCCTTTCTGCCTGTGCGTGTGTGTGTGAGAGAGTGAGAGTGAGTACACTTTATTATGCATACAGTTAGTGTACCTTTTTTTTTTTTTTTTTTGTTTCAGCCTATTAGCAGTTGGAGATTTTGTGCTGGAAACATGCGAATACTGAAAAACGACAAATCCCCAAGTCCCAGCACTGCACCATGTTTAATACATGCACGCTGGGCTTTAATAGCTCTTCTTGTAAAATGTGCAATAGTTTTTACATGTGTGGTTTACATGAGTGTTTTTACATACATGCATCAAATCCAGGCTCCTTTCAGGAACAGGATCACTGCGTTCTGGTAGTCTTGGTCTTGGGTGTGGTTATTGGAGAGTCCGATCAGCAAAGAGAGGCTGCCGCATTGTTTTATTGCAATGAGTTTTGCAGCTATTTAAAAAAAAAAAAAAAAAAAAAAGTTATGTTCATATTTTGCTGACACACATAGTCCCTATAAAAGCAATTTGATTCTGTTATTTGAAGTGTTCTTGGGAAAGACACCGAAGTCAAAATCCCTTGCATGGTAGGCGTTTCCATTGGTGTGTGAAAGTGTGTGGATGAATGACTGACTGGCCGATCGATAAAAGTTCCTGTGAGGATGTGCATTAAAGCTTAGCGATAGGCCAGCACTGATTTCCAGCACGTCTCCGGGGTCATCATGAGTGAACCACCTTTCATAGTTTGAACTGTAAAAAGTAATTTGCCTTTTATATCGTATCACACAGCCTCACCGTTGGCGTCAACAGTTCTGTAGAGCACACAGGGAAATGGTAATGTACAGTGATGTTATGGAACAGATAGCTACCAGCGAGACTGTCAGACTGTTGAAAATACCTCTCAACACTGCGACGCAGTACGTTGGATTGACTTTATTTAGCTCACAGTTACAATCTTTGGGTTCACACCCTGGGAACTGGAACCCCTTTGGGAGAAGTACCATGGATGATTATGAGTGTTAAGACTTCTGCTTGTCAGAGGAATCCATAAGACCTTTGAGAATCTAGAACCTAATCATTCTGAAGGCTCCTGGTTTTGTGTGGTGGTTACATTGTTACACATGTCCCTCAGAATGTACCATGGTCACATTTCACTTTGATGAACAAGGCTCCACGTTGAAATTTGGATTTTATGATATCAAATGTTATTCTTCTTTTCATTTTCTGCTCTTGATCTTATTCAAAGAACAGTTATGGACCCCTTGTGTTCAATAATGATTCCCTTCCATTAGAATTGAGCAGAAATCCACAGCAACCACCTAAATGATAATCATACCCTTGAGTGCAGAGATGATACCCTTGTCGCTCTTGGAGTAGCCACTTTAGCCAATATTAGCTTCACTGACGTACAAGGAGAGTTTTTATTTTTTTCATGGCTTTCAATTTTTTATTTTATTTTTTTTTTTTTTAGAAAGCTTATAATGTGATATGCTTATATGCTTAAAAAAACAACGCTTAAAAGGTGTAACGTGATACTGAGGAGTAAGGAGACGATTACCTTGTTGTAAGCCATCTCACGTAATTGGCATTAATAATGTGCTGCTGGGAAAAATTGCCGGTAATTGTCGTTGAGTTGCAAAAGTAACTGTTGTCATTGTCAATCATGTGAATTGAGTGCACTTGGGGCAGCTCCCCACCAGTGGAGCAGGGATTCGAACACACTTGCCTGCTTGTCAAGCCCACCTCTGTCTACGACGGCTGAGCTCCGTGGCGTCGGCAGACGGAGGAGAACAGCAAAGCACGCGGAATTTGGGGTTATTTTCTTCATCTCTGCATGATAAAGAAAGAGTTTTGTGTTATTCCTGAATTGTTTTGTTCTGGGGTCTGCCTGCACCTCTGCCAGCCTGTATGTTTGGTTTTATGGAAGCAGACTGTGTTATAGATGGAAAAAAGCCCACTGTGAATGTTGACAGTATTGGCTTGTTAGTGCTGATGGGCCGGATGAATGCTGAGCATTGTGGGCTCGAATGGAAAGGCGGATCTGCAGTCTCCCCTCGTAACTGTATGTGTGTGAATCTTCAAATCTCTCTGGATCTATTCAAGGTTGTGTAATGTAAAATGAAAATATGACAACGATAAGCTACCTTGAGCTCCTTCTTTGCCGTCCTTGAGCCTAACTTGGTCTTTCATTTCCATTCTGTTCTCACTTTTCCTCATCCCTCTGCCTGATAAGTGATTTCTCTTTCATTGCCTCCTCTTGTTTTTACTTGTCCTAGAAACCCTTTTCCTTCGTTTCCTGGTATCTCCACTCCCTCCCTTTCACAAATGGCCTGTTTAATAGATGATTTGGAAGAACACACACATGCTTGCATTCATTCACACGGGCGAAAGGCTGAAATAAAGAAGCCCCTTATCTCTCCGAGCAGAGACACTTTCATGTGCTCGCATGCAGATGAATAATATATGTGGATACATCCACACACACACACACACACACACACACACACACACACACACACACACACACACACACACACACACACACACACACACACACACACACTGGTGGTGATGCTGACATGGGCCGTTGTGCTGTTCGTTTGCACTCTTTGTAACACGGGTGTGCACGTGCGCGGTGCGTGCGCTGACTGCTGTCACTGTGAGTGGATGTGGAGTCTCTCCAGGGGCCTGGTGATGAATGGGAGTGTTGTCACTAGTCAGGTCCAGCTGCCTTTGTGCTGTCTTTATGCTGCATGTTCTCCTATTATACCAAACCGCGCCGCTGCGTGTTTTGGTGCGTTTGCTCACAGAGCGGGCGTGGGCGGGTTTTGTGTTAGCGTGGCTTGAATGAAACGATTCTCGTGTGAGAGGGTGTTTTTAAGGCGCTTCATGTGCTATATCTGTGAGAACAAGGTGTTAATGCGTTAGGCGTTTTTAAGACGTGCGTAACGTGCACCTTTTGTGTGCATTTAAGTGCACTCATCAGATAGAAATAGCAGCACTGTCAACATTTGCGTTGTGTGTGTGTGTCTTGGTCTTGCAGGCAGTAGGAAAAGGTGTCTCCTGTGCTGGCATGTGGATAGTTCAGTATCTGAGTGAGCTCCGTGAAAATGCTGTTCAAGCAGAAAGCGGAGTAATTTGCCTCCAGAAACATCAACGACATGGTGACGCCTGCGCATAAATTTGTCTTCCAATGGACTGACTTGAAGGTTTGCTGATGGTGTGTGATATTAGAAAACCCACAGTTCGGTCTGAGAGTCCTTTTTTTATTTTTTGAACTAGCTGGCCTTAGCAATACAATTTCCTTTGGGGATCACTCTTTGAAGACACTCAAATACACACACACCTTAGGTGTGGCAGGTAACATATTACTTCCTAAAGCAACTTCCTTTAGTGTTATGTTGGTTTCATGACTCCTCCCTAATAATAAGACAGCTGGCCAGTGTTTTTGAAGGCGCAGTTTAACAAATCAAGGACATATATCCTCAGAAATTTCAAGATAAAAGACACTATTGTTAACGGTGTTTAAGACACTGAGTTGACATAGATTATTGCTCGCTAGTAATAGTTTTTGTACGATTGTCTGATTACATTTTTTTTTTTTATCACATTCACTTCTAAAACAATATGTCTCAATAAAACATGTTTTAATCAAATCCTCCATTTATATCATGTTTTCTTTCACTTTAACGCAAGCTCGTACTTGTTTTATCCTGCTGTTGAAATGGTTCTGTTTTGAAAAATGCTGCAGATGCACGTTTGTGACGTTGTAATTTTGGCTTTGTTGGCCGCAGCTTTGGCAGCAGAGAAGGAAAGCACAGCCTCGCCAGTCATTTGTTTGCTTTGACTTCAAGATAATGTAGTCAGAGCCTATTCAAATGCAGCTGTCTGTAACAAAAACCACTGGTAACATTTTCTGTAAATGCTCTTCCATGTACCGACAGTTTGCTTGAGGAAACTGTGTTCCAGTGTTGTGATTTCCAGGAAGTCCAGAGTACAGCATGACTGTGCATATTGGGTTAGTTTCACAGTCTGGAAACCGTCACTTTCTGTATCTTGTGTTTGATATATTGTTACTCCAGCTTGCTGTCACATCCAGTTCTGTCAGACTGTACATCACTGCTGATTGATGCTCTGAAGAAGTTGGCTTGCTGAGTTTTCCAAGTCGTTTCTCGCCCTGCTGTGAAGTGGATGATACCGAGTGCTGCGGACCTGGAAGATGAGTTTTGTTTCCCAGCTGAGACAGTTTGTTGGAGCGCCGTGGTGGGGAATTTTATGGCTAGATAGATAACGACAGACGGGTATGAAGGAAGGTAATTTCTCTGGTTTAGCAGACACCTTTGCGTCGATAGGTCACAATACTGGATTTAAAAAGGTTAAACAGTGAAACCTGGATACACGCTGCAGCAGTTTTTCTTTCTTTTTTTTTTTTTCTTCAACGTGCCAAGTTACCGAACTCATTCATGCCAAGTTGAGTATTACCTTTGCCAGTTTTGACCAAAGTTTTGAAAAGTTACTACAAATTCCTAACCTGTTTTTTTTTGTTGTTGTTGTTGTTTTTGTTTTTTTTTCCCCATACTGCCATGTTTGTTGGTAACTTTTTGGTGTTAAATTGAAATGTGCACTCCCACAAAAAAATTCTTAAAAAAAACCTTTAGGAAAATGTGTTGGTTTGGATAATAATCCAAAATGGTAATGCTGTTAGCAGCTTTAATGCATTGTTCACACTGTTAGTTCAGACCGACACTGGTGGGGGAAAGAACAAAACGGTCTTTGCTCATGACTCTTTCACTTAAACTTCACAATAACATTTTTAACATTGGAGCAAAACCAAACGCATCTGCACAGCTGCTAACCCATTCACTCTGTGAGCTGCACTAAATCGTTTTATTCACCAGCTCAATGTTCGTCCATAGCCTTTATAATAAGTACAGGAGTGAAAAGAGTGGACAGAATTCTTGTACAGTTGGTGAACAATAACCTGAGAATGCAGGTTCTCTGTGTCCTTCCAGCTCTTTGGTCCTTTCTACATCCACACTCCCATCAGACTATGAACCACAGCAGCGGCAGCTAAACGAGACAGCTGTGAACACATTTTAAATAACATGCCACTCCCTACTTTTGATAAACATTTTTGATGTACATAATCATCAATCATGATTAAATTTGTTATTTTAGTATGAAAAAAACCTCAAGCAAGGAAAAAAGTCCGTTTTTGGTTTTCTGCATCGTACCAAACCAAACGACTTTAGCACTGAAGTTCCCAATGAACTGCAGAGCCTGTTTGTCCTTCTGCACATTTAAGCCCTTGTTGTTTTATTTTGCACAATAGCACTGCGTCTTAAAACAGCTACTAGACTAAACAGACCTGATTCACTGTTTATTTAGGAGAGTCTTCAGCGGTACAGGTGATGATAATGAAATTGCAGCAGGGCTTTATGTTATTGTTCCGCTCAAAGACATATTTTCACCTTCCTCTGCTTCCCTGAGGATCTAAATGGCAATCTTACCGCAGGTAAACACGTCATTGTGCAGAGCAGCCCAGCAAACAGACGTTCTGACAGGGCAGTTAATGGGGAGATGAAGGGATAGGGTTTAATAAGCAGCTAAGGAGGCGTGGATCTGGTTTTTTTTTCTTTCTATTTTTTAATACAACAGGGCAATATTTACCCATCTGGATAATGTCAGATTATGTTTAAGTTGCTTCCCTTTTCCTGGCTGCATCATTTGTCTTTAAATTCTCCTCATTTAATTATATTCAGTTATTGTCATACTGCCCTGATAGTGCCAGGAGTTTGATTTAGCGTCTATCATAGGTTGTTTCTCCTCAGACAAGAGCCTCACTTTGAAAACCTAAACATCAGAGTGGATTGTGGGATATGAGCCAGGAGCTTGCTGCTGTTATGTTCTGCAGCCACTGAAAAAATGCAAAGGTTATTGGACACTGGGAGGTAATAGTACTGGTAGCTACACTGTTTTTAATGCATTCTGATTTATCTATTAAAAAGCTGGGGAGTGTGTGTGTGTGTTTGTGTGTGTGTGGTCCCGCTCCGGTCTAACCTACAAGAAGCCTTTTTGCTACAGTAACAGGTTTCAGCATGTGACTCGACTCTCCACTTTCACTTTCTGAAGCTTTCTTTTCCTCTCTCCCCATTCCTCCGTCACGGCTCCGGTCTCCAGAGTGCAATAGGAACAGGGCTTTATCGGGCTTAATTCGTTTATTCCTCTCTTTCCGGTCTTTTTTTGCTGCCTCCCTCCTAGTAGATGTTATCAAAGTGGATGTTTGGTTGTCCCCCCCTTGCTGCGTAGGCCTCGTGTATGAATGAACCCACTTGAAGGTCATATGGTCAACGTGCACGTCGAGGCTTAGAACATGCAGCGCACATACATTTCTTTTATCTCTTGATACGGGGAGGGGAAAAAAGACTAAACTTGTTCACTGGCTCACACTTTCTCCCCTCATCTCTCTGCACAAATCCCCATGGAGACAAGAAAAAGGCAACGTGAGTAAGAGTGATCGAAAGAGAAAGGTAGAGATAAAGACAGGGAGGGGGGAAAAAAAAAAAAAGAGAGCCTCAAGTTCCCTGGTGTGTTTTGAGTAGCCGGTGGCAAAATAATCTCTCCTTACCTTCACATGACAGTCACAGTAATGACCTCAGCCGGGGCTCATCAGTTTGACTCCGCTCTTCAGGGGCAGACAGGTGGGGAGTGTGCCTGTGTTTGTCGATGGCCTCCTCCCTGTTTGTGCGAGGAGGAGGCCACTCACATAGCAAGGATTAGAAAGGCTTAAGAGATGCTACACCGAGACGGCTGTGCACATTTGTGTGTCTCGGAGAGGTGTGTGTTATCAGACGACGTCAGCAGCAGGGGGAGAGAGTTCTGTTGCATTTGAAGCCCTGTCAGGAGCAGACAGTGCAGTAACACTGCTGCAGGACTGAGAATGGGAGGTTTTACACACACGAACATTTTTGTTTCACTTCTGCAAGTCATGATTTAGAACTGTCTCAACTTTAGCTCTGGGTCTGATTTTAATAATAAATCATGAGTCATTACTGTAACGGGCTCAGGAGACACTCGGTATTTTTGCTCAAGTGCTTTCAGACACGTCTCATCTATGCTGTTAATGGATCGAGGATGCTCAGAGGAACAGTGTGAACTTAACAGTCCTATACGGTTATTAGCTGTTACCTTGAAACTTGGATTTCATCAACTTGGGAGCAACAGTAAGGTGGATGACTGAATGTCGCTCTCCACTGAAATATGAGGCGATAACCGAGACACGGTATGATAATATGCTGTTTGTAAGTCATTTCCAACATGAGGATTGAGAACCCTTATGGGAGGTACCGTAGAACCAATGAGCTGAAGATGTTTGACTTTTAGCTCTCTACCAGTCCTCGTCTCACCTTCAGGTTTACCACTGTCCCAAAGTTGACAGTTTGATGCTTCACCCTGCCTTGCATATTTTCTGAAATCTGAAATGTGTGAGTGATTGTGACGGATTGTGTAGAGAAAGTTTAAACTGTTCATGAATATACATGGATGCACACAACTCGGACTAAAAGTTCCATATATTTAAATATGATACACCGTTGACTTGATGCTCTACAATATGTTTAACTCTTTATCTTTGGTATTTACAGTCAATAGACTATTTGTTGATCAGTCTTAATCTATCAGTGTGCAGTTTTCTAATCCAACGATTAAATGTTACCATCAAGACCAAATTCAACCTGGGCCAGCATGTCTGAGAGAAAGAGAGGATATCCGTACAAAACACAGCATAAAGGACTGCACACTTTTTTTTCCTCTCTCTGTCTCTTTTTTTTTTTTTTTGTATCCGAAGGCATGATTCCAGGGAGAATTTGGAAGAGTTTCAGCTAACGTGATTGGGCAGTGGGTTCATACGAGAACCCTGGGATATGAGGTAGTGTGAAGCAACAGTGCCAATCAGAGGGAAGGGACGGGATGGGTGGAGAGAGGAGGGGATGAGGAAAAGGAGTCTTGGCATCATGGAAGCACAAGAATTTAATGGTGTGTGTGTGTGTGTGTGTGTGTGTGTGTGTGTGTGTGTGTGTGTGTCGATATGGGAGGTAGGGGGTTAACACTTGGATAAGCGCCAGGAGAGCTGCTGTAAAATCCAACCTGGTTCTTTTCCTGTTGCAGCAGAGAGATTGGTCTAATTCTCACCCCCTGCTTTTTCCTGAGGCCTTTTCTTCCTCCAGGCCTGCAAGTAAGAACAACTGGCACAGAAAAGAAACTAGTTGGAAGAAGAATACATAAACATGAAACTTTTATAAACGCGGAGGAGGAGGTCAGTGGAGGTCAAGATTGATTGTTTATGGCTGCATCAGTGTTTGTGATTTTCCAGTATGTTTATCACACTTTAGAAAACTGTACTGTATTGTAATTTGTAGCTGCAGACTTGTCTGCAGGCTCTAATCTGCTAAACTGTTTTTTTTTTAAACACATCCAGGCCTCCGGTTCAGATTGTTGTCACAGTCACTGGGGACCTGTTGTTGCCACTCTCGGCACAGACGAGGGATAGTGGGAGTGAAGAGACCATTTCCAGTGCGGGGGAGCATGATGGTTTACTTGAGGCTGAACTGATTTTCAATGAAGCATCTCCATGCAGCAGATTTTTACCTTTGAAATCATGTAAAAGGGTTTGAAATGGTTGAACGTTGCATTGCGTGTAAGCATATAAGATGCGTATTTCACATTAGCTGCAGATTATCAGACATGTTATTCTGACCCAGAGCAAGTAAAAGGCTCTGAAACATGTCTGAGAGTGAAGCGTGGCTTCATGTTGTGTGCAGTGAATGAAATCAACTACCAACCACATGTTCTTCAGCTGGTATGTTTCAAGTAGACAGTGTAGTTTCGCTTATATGTTTACATTTGAAACTGTAGTCCACCTTCTAAACCTCTTGTTAAGAATCATTTTATTTATTCATTTATTTTTCATCTTTACAGAGCGGATTCCTGCTTTATGCATTTCATAACAAAGGTGCAATTTTCATATTTTGTTTCTCTGAGATATGTGATTTGGACATATTTGGATATTTTATACAGGTCATTTGAAATAATTGCCTGACAGTGCAATTGAATGCAGAAGTAACTCATACTTGAAATACTTTATCCGAAAAAGGACTTGTACTTTTACTTGAGTATTTAAAACAGCATCTGTAGCTGCACACAATGTAAGCATGATTGCAAGTAGGTTTACTTGAGTAAGCTTTTTCAGTTCCCCCACAGGAACATGTCATTCAGCAAGAGAACTTAAATCCACTGGTGGTGCAAAATCGACGATAATCATGTACCGAGCAAAGTGTGTAGTTGTCCTGGGTCATGGGTGAATACTTTGCTAAATAGTCAGTGAAGTTGCAGTGATCTCAGTGATGTAGATGAGACCAACAGGCCAGAGGACACATTTAATTGAGCCTCTGCAGGCTGGGCTCGGCCTTGGGCTTTAATAATGCTGCAGCTGCAGGCGAATTGGTGCAGAGTAGCAGTGTCTTCAGCTGTAATGGCGTACCAGTGTCTGTCTCGAGACTGATTTAAAATGGATGACCGAGCACAACCCCTGTAACCTCTGGACCGGCTCGCCCGAGAGCCTGCCAGCTTCCTCGACTCAAACTGCACAAGGAGCTCAGAGGTGGCACTCCCACGTGTAGAGGACGCATTAGAGGTGATGTATTTACATAGGCATGCATTCCAGGTTGCGTCAGACGGAGGCAGCGAGATTTGTGTGCTGTCGTTAGGCCTCCTCAACACTTTCTCCATCTAATTGATTCATTTCTGCACTTGAGTCTAATTTCTTTTCCTGTCGTAGAGGAGACAAAAGCAGAGGCTATTCGACTCAGGGGTTATTAAACGTGGAAGAGGTTCATTTGTTTAGCTTTATATTCCCCGCTGCATGATTTGCACCTCTCTGAAGCTGACAGGAGGGCAGAGACAGAGAGGGAAGCTTTTGGGAAGAGCGAAAGCAAGAGAAGGAGAGAGAGAGAGAGAGAGAGCGAGCGAGGGAGGGGACGAACGCCGGGCGGAAGGAAAAAAAACCTCTGCAGCCATCTGCCTTTGTGCCAACAGTTGGTTGCTGTGGCAACCAGTAAAAAGTCATTATCTTTAATTGACACTGTGGCAGGTTCAGGTGTTTTCAATTGTATCATTAGATTTTTTTTTTTTCCCTTTCTCTCTCTTCGGTGACTCATTCGTCTTTGGCAGTGGTCCTCCTCTTCATTCTGGGGCTCTTCATCCCCCCCCCCCCCCCCCCCTCTCTTCGTGTCATCCTTTCTTTTAGCTGCCTCACTGGGCCATTTAGGGCGTGTGTGTGTGTATGTGAGAGAGAGAGTGTGTATCTCGAGCAATTGTCTCACTCCGTAAGGTTATCCTGCTCCTCGGGCGCGCAGCATTATGCTACCCTGCTTATAGGTGGTGAGAAGTATTGAGGGATGACTCAATGTCAGATGGTGAAAGAAGTGATGAGAGAACAAGCTGAAGAGGAAAGCGAGAGAGATGTTCGAAGTTGAATGGCCGTCGGAGGTAACTTTGGGGAAAGGCGGTTGTCTTTTCTTACATGTTGAGGCTCGTAACGGCGGCAGCAGTCTGAAGTACAGATGAATGATTCTAAAGTAGCCCTGTCTGTGTACCATTAGCCAACCGCAAGTGCTAAGCACTTACCAGAAGCTCCTTGTGTTAACATCCTTCCCTCATCTCCCGGCACCGACTCGCGCTTTTCTTTCTCCCCACTTTCCTCATTTTGAAGGAAAACTCCTGATTGTTCTTCCTTATTTTTCATTGCCTCATTTAAGGCTTGACGCTCTCCTCCAGCTCGCGGTACGTCCACGTCCAGCAAACTTTCACTCTGCTGCGGCTCATTTAGTCCCTCTTTTATCGTGTGGAACACAAGTTCTTGGAAGGTTGCATTTACTGATGGAAAATAATTTCTTTTTCTTTGAACCGCTCAAAATGAAAAAACACAATTTTTGCTCTGGCATCAATACAAGCTTTCAAAACCATTTGTAGTCTTAAAATCCAAAGAGCACTTTCAGCGATAATGTCCTCAGTCAATTTCTTTTTTTTTTTTTTTTTTTTTTTTTGCAGGTATAAAAAAAAAGAAATCACCCAATCCATTGATAACAAATAATTACACAAACAAAGCCAGTGTGGAGGTGATTTGCTGTTTGTGTCTGGGGTGTGCCCTTAATTATTGGAGAGCCTGTCCAAAGCTGTTGGCAGGGCTGTGTCAGAGCGTACCTTTTTATTACTGCCGGCTGCTTTATTAGCCTTTGACAGCGCGGCGGAGAATTGAGAGGATTGACTGCAGATTCAGGAGAAGGCGGCACTTATTGACTAATTTGTCGTCTTTTGCCACTGGCAGGGTGTGATGATGCTGCGAGGATACCCAGACTGGCCCATTAGCACCAGCGCTCCTCACATGAGGACATGACGGGAACAGACCACATGTGGTGTTGCGTTCACAGCCTTCATAGTGATGTACCGTCGCTGCTGGCGTAAGCCGCTATTACAACACTTAGTTTCTCAGCGTATACACTCAGGGTGTAATGGTCCACCTAACCCGCGAATTTACACGTTCCTTTTCTGGCATGTCCTATTTCCTGTAAACATTTACAAGAAATCGTGATGAAAAAGGATTAAGTGGACTTTAAAACTAATATTTATTCTGTTGAAATAGGTTAGTTCATGACTGGATGTTATGTAAATGTAATGCAATTAAATTGAAATCATGAAATAACTTCGAACTACGAGGCACGAGTGCAACAGGTCCATACAAGAGGACAGGGATGGGCCACTTGGATAATTGTGAGCACCACAAACATTTCATCACCACGACCAGAGGGCCGAATCATGACTGAGCATATCTGCCTGGGGGATTTAGAGATTTATGGCTGGTAATTCATTCACAGTCAACATGCACAATTTTATATTTTTTCTCTCTGAAGTGGCACGTAGTTCTAACACTAGTTGAGAGTTGATAGCTTTACTTGGATTTAATACGAACATCTATTGAATGTGTTTGTTCATCCTTCTGGTGAAACAGCTTTGAGGAGGGAGTAGGTTTCATCCCCCCTGGCATATTGCACTCTGCTTACAGCCTCCCTGACCTGAGCGAGCGCAGCGTATTGCCCCTCCCTTCCACAGCAAGTTTCACAAAACCTAAATGACGAACGATCTGCATTTTGATCATTCCCTCCTCAGTATGAACTGGAAACCTAACATTAGGTAGAGGGGGAGTTTAGACTGAGGTTTGGGAAAACAAAATGAGTTTCTAAAACCAAAGCTGTCTGGCTTGGTTCAGAGCAACTTGTCCTCTTGCTTACACCATCCAGCACGTTGTAGGAAGTAGGTTTATATCTTCTGTCACTTCGCTCTCATCGTATTCTCATTTTAAGTTTTAATTGGCCTCAAGATTTAGCGGTGCATGAACACTTCTTCCATTGACAAAAAGGGAAAAAAAAAACCCCTTTCCTTGTCTTTCAGAGATCATACCAGTTGGAGGGCATGTGTATACCGTGCGAACGTGCCGCATCCATGTTGAGGCATATGGTGTAGGTGTTAGATGGCTGTCTGTGTGTGTGAAAACCATCTGTCACCTAGAAACAGTTTGGATCATCTGTGGTCGATGTAAGATCTCCCTGCAGGGATTAGAACACAATTATATACAAAGATTACAGGTTACATGTGCAGATGGAAAGTCGAGCAGCAGTCCTTTTTATTTTCTGAGGAGGTAAAATAAATGTGCTCATCCAATTTAAACATTAAACTAAACACAATCCAATGTCAAATAATGGCTGGTATTTTTTTTTCTCCTGAAAATTGTTATTTATGTTAATGTGTGTTGAACAGATGTTGAATTGCTTTAATTGCTCGCCATTTGCAACATAATACATTTGATGTAAAGGCTAATTGTGCTCAATTAGAAATGTATTCATTTATGGAGTACACTTAAAGGTCAACTAGAGAACATTTTATATCCTGGCGTGCCGTGACATGGCTGTAATGCTTTACTTACCGAATACCACTCAAACTGTATCCCGGGGTTTCCGTAAGCATCCTGCTTGTAACTTCAGCTGAACATCAAAACAGTTACATCTGAAAATACAAAACACACACAGGTGTGCACAACCCGTACGGTGTGCTGCACAATTTCATAGCGAAACAGCATAAAGGAGGCTGTGAGGCCATGTCCTGAGCTGAGTCTGGACATTCCAGACTCTGCAGCAGTAGATAAAGTGATATAAATTAAACTCTGGTGGCAGCAGCATCGCTCCGAGTGGTTACGCAGCTTTCCCATCTTGTTCACCATCTGGAAAACACACCCAGCGCATCTATTAGGCAGTCCGCCTGGCTAAGGATTAGCGAGCTGCTGAAAATGGGTTAATAATGACAATTAAACTGACAGTAATGTAGGAAGTCGATCCGCTGCTCAGAAATCATCTGCTTTTTCTTGTCTGGGAGTGGGAAGGTGAAAATAAGAGTGAGTCACTGAGTTGAGTTATTGAAAATTTATGAAATGTTAAAAATGTATTATTTGCTTTATGAAGGCCTTCTCCTACTTTCCATACAGAGGTCAGAGAGCAGCAGTGGAAATGTAATTCAGGAAACAAAGAAAGGCTCTATTTTTTGGCTTTACTATATATGCTTGAGGCAATTCTCACTTTATAGCAATGTGTGGAGACGTGCACGCATTGTACATAATTCAAGATATATTTATATTATTTAATTTTATTTGATGGTTCAGTTAAGATTATCACTTTTAGAAGACAAACCATAAACTATGCATCCAAATCCAGAAAACTACTACAGATAAAAACACATTACTCCCAAGAAAATAAGTAACTAATTATTAATGATATGCTTAAATGAATTCATATATTTGTGTGTTTCGTGTTGGAGATCTCATATCTTAGTTGCTTTAAAAACCAACCGCTTGAAACTGTTAAATCATGGAGCACAAACACATGAAAGCACCACAATATATTTTGGAGATGTACCTTGTGTTGCTTTGTAGGGAAAAGTCTGCAGTCACCTCGTCATGGAGAGCGAAGTAGTGTGTCAAACATTCTGCATTCTTGATGTGCAAGCGACACATTCAAAAACACGGCAAGGCGCTGGTCCTGAGAGATGGGAGGCTTCCCCTGTGTTCAGATCTCACACACACACACACACACACACACACACACACACACACACACACACACACACACACCGTTGCTGTCAAAGCAATTACACCAGCAATTAGAGTCGGAGGCTCATTCAGGTGGAAGATTACCAGCCGAGTTTGAAGACCCACCTGCCAATCCCCCTCAGCTAAACATTGTTCATATTTAGCCACAAACTCCTGTCTGTTTGTGTGTGTAGCGTTGAAGCGCTGTGTCTACATTTAATAGTCTCCTGTTGAGCATGTTGGACGTATTTGCGTGTGGTCGGTCTGTGTTGTGGCGGTTTGTTTGTGCTGTTGCAGCAGTGTTTGGCTGTGAGGACAAGGCGACTGTATTGGATGTCTAACTGTGTGCATACGGTTGTGCTGAGGCTGACAAGCCCCCTAACAGCAGCGGCGCGGGGATCAGATGTATGCTAATATCGCCAGCATATAGTCTGCCGCTCAGGCGGCGGCGGCGGGGGGGATCTGCAGGAGGAGACCAAGCTGAGATCGAGGGAAGTCGAGCACAGCAGAGACATGCTAAGACAGAGAAATATATAGGTGGAATTACACAAGGGCCAGAGGCACTGAAGGAAATGAGGAGTACGGCAGCTCAAGCCTGACAGAGAGAATTAGTGAGTGAGTGAGTGAGGGAGTGAGTGAAGGAGTGAGGATCCACAGATGAGCTTTTGTGCCAAAGGGAAACACAGGCTTGTCTGTCTTTCTGACCTCGCATGCAGAGCAGCAGCAGTTGTTGTTGTTTATGTTGTGTATCCTGTTGAACAGAGAATTCCTGGTGCAAATGTTTCCATGTGCCGCCTTTTGTCTTGGAAAGGCTTTCCTGAGAATACCACTCTTTATTTTTGATGCCCTGTTTGCAGCTAATAATACTTTTTTTTTATAGCTCTTCATGGTGATCCTTTGATTCTTGATGAATATCAAACAGCAATCACACAATAATCTAACCTGTAAAGACTCACTAAACTTCAATATGCTGTCATCTATAAGTGAGTTAAGAATACCACAAATGTCATACATTTCTGATAATCTCTTATGCTTTTTTTTATCACAGTGGAGATACAATCGACCTCCTCTTGCTGTGATTAAACATGTTAACATCTCAGAGAAACAGACGTCCAGCTCTAAGTTTTGGTTCATGTTGGTCTTTGTGCAATATTTCATATAAAGACATTTTGTTGGTAATAGCAGTTGAGTCCATAAGAAAGTAAAACCTGTGTGTGTGTGTGTGTGTGTGCAACTGTCACTTGTTACAAAAATTGTTCGCTGCTGCTTTTTTTTTTTAATTCATTTTAATTTGTCTTCATTACTTTTCTGTTGCATTCAATCTGCACTGAGGCCATGATCACTTGTTAGAAATTTATGTAAGAGATATAAAAACTTTTTAAAAAAAATTGCACTCTGTTTTATGGCAAAGAAAATCAAATTTCTCAAATTATAATGACATTTAAAAAAACTCCCAGATTTTCTGGCAGTAGTTCTCTGAGAATAAATCCAGTTAATCATCAGCTCTGGTCATTAAAACGAGAGCGCTGGTGTCGCAGTTAGTGAACTTGTAGCTGCGCTGTTGCCTCTCACTTTTCGCTTGGCTCCCTGTCAGCTTGGCGAGAAATGACCTTATCAAGCAAGTGCCACCCTGTGTGTGTGTGTATGCGTGCGTGCGTCCGTAGGAGTGTATTTATGTGTTAGTAGTTTGAAATTATATCTGTCGTCGTCCATGTTTCCAGCACATTATATTTAGCTGTGCTATCAGTGAGGCCTTCTTGTGCAGTTGAAGAGGTCAAACCGCAGAGCCACACTCCTCCTCTGCCCTTCTCGCGCTCTCCTCCTGCTCTCTGAATAGCCTGTTCATTCTCTCAACAACCCTGTTTTTTTTTATCTGACTTAAACCTTGCTCTTTCCTCAGTCTGAACTCCTTCAAATTTTCACTCGGAGTTCAGGCATTCACAGAATGCGCTGAATGTAGTCCGCTCTGTTCTCTTCTCGCTCTCATTCTCACTGGTGATTTTTTTTGGTTTTTTTTTTTTTGTTTACACGCTCTGTCCGTCTTGCGCTTACTCAGCATCCTTCCTCCTTTCTGGTGTGTCTGCTTTACTTTGTTCAGGGTCTATCAGCAGCTCATTGTGCATTTCAGCTCCTGATTTCTAATTTATGAGTTCACTTCCTTGGAAAAAATGAGCTGCAGCTTTCTAGTTACTCACAGTGAAAGATGTCTGGACACCAGTGTCGGTATCGGTCTGATAAAACCACAACTTCATTTTATTGCTGTTTGACATCAGAGCAGGTAATCAGCAGAGCAGAAATATCAATTGTGTCATTTTTTTTTAAGATAAACAACACCATCAAGTTAATCTGGTTCTTAATGACAGGCTATCCAGTTGTTTGTCAGTGTTGTTCAAGTGCTGCAGCGTTTTTGAGGAACCGTTCAGGCAAAATGTCATGTAATGCATTTTGGATTGTGGTAATAAAATCAGTCGAAGTGTTAAGAGTTAAGTGCATGTCATTGCCATGTTGGATACCACTTCATTAACACTGTTAATAAGGTGGTAATCGAAATGTTACAGTAAGAAAATAATCAGAAAATCAGACGGAAATTAAAATGTTCCTTGTGCAGCTTATTACTCATATCAGTACTTGTTATCAACAAGTGCATAAACGTAAGTGCTCATTCTCGGGGCATAAAAAGTGGCACCAGTCCATCCCTAACAACATCCCAGTTGAGTAAATAGTCTGGACAGTAAAGCTGCTGGTGTGTCAGCTATTTAATGAGTTTCCTTTCAAAATATGAACCTGCTCGTGAGTCTAAAGCTATTTTATGATGTATTCTTTAAACAAATTTCAAAAGACTTCTTCACAAATGATATGTATACATTTTGTATATAGTAACGATCGTTTCATTAATCCTGTGCGTTATATAATATTCTCATAAGTGTGGCTCTGTGTTGGGACTCAGTGGAGTCGTGGTTCGTGCTCTCATGTCACAGTGTGAATGTATCTTGTCCCTGTGCGTGCATAGGTTTTCTGTAACTATTGTGGGTTAATTGGTGACTCGAATTTGCCTGTAGGCTTGAATGTGACTGTTTTTAGCTTATCTCGCTCTGTGTTTGCCCTGTGATGGACTGGCAACGTGTCCTGAATGTATCCCGCTGTGACCCACAGTCAGCTGGGACCGGCTCCAACCTCCCACGACCCTGAATTGGATAAAGCGTTACAGGAGATGGCGTTTCGGTGTTGGTGCACTTACCTGTGCCCATGACTCGGCATGCAAATGCACTTTGTGACAGAGCAGCTGCAGGGGGATTTGTTGTTTCTGTCCGTGGTGTTTTTTTCATGAGGTTATATCACCGTGCCATCGGATCACGCTAATGCACAAACTGCACCACTTGTGATCCTGCAAATGGAAAGATGCAAAAAACCGTAGCTAATCCACAGAGTGTCTGTAATCCCAGTCACAACTGACCAGTTCTCCTGGATCAGGGCCTGAATATGCGATGGCTGTTTGGTCGCTGCTGTGTTGGGGGGCAGAATTTTGTTGTTCCACTCTCTCTCTCTATTAAAGAAAGAGATTTTATGTTATGTGATGTGAATGGCTTTATAGGTTAATACATCCAGGCTGTGCTGAGCGCCTGTGGTTGGTTTTCCTCACTGTAGGAATAATTCATTGCACTAACATGCCGGTGTGACTGGGTTGCTGTGTTTTGTTTGCTTGTGCACATGTGAAACGCATTAACAATGGTACAATTGTGTTGTTTATGTGTTCTGTTGATGCATTCAGGCAGCAGATGGAAAGAGTAAGGGAATTTGTGTTTCCTGTTTGGTGAGTGATAGATGGATGTGCCACATTAGGGGAAAAGGCATAACTTCTGTTTTTGCGCCTCATAAACAGGTTTATGGGGATTTCACATATATTTGTTTGACTGATTAACACGTCTCTACCGGAGACCTATCTATTTATTTTCTTGTTGTTTGAGGACCTTTAATTAGCACTAATGCTGTATTCATCATCTGCTTTTTATCCTCCACATATATCTTCCTGTGAAGTTTTCCACTGAGAAAGCAGGATGTGGTATCAGTGTAAGAACTGCCCCCACTCATCCACAGCCCTTCGGCCACGACCCTGGTATGCTACTAATGGACAACAAGTCTCCGGAGAGGGAAAGAAAGGGGTGTGTGATGGGGAAGAGAGACGAGCATGAATGGATGAATAAGAGAAAAACCGTCCTGACAGATGGGGATAGGAAATCTATACGGGTATGGTAATATTGTGGGTGAGACAAAAAGCAAAAAACGAAATAATGAAGGAGAAGAGAGTGGAAGTGGAGCTAGCTGCTGCCTTACGTCATGCCAGAGAAAGAGGGAAAAACATTTTTTGCACGGAAACAAAGGGAGGGCAGCCACTCTTGCATCCTGGAGAATTGGGGAGAGAGATTCTTTTTTTTTCTTTCCCCTTGCTGCCTCTCTCTCTGTCATCATCATCACCATCACACTGCTTCATGACTATTTCATGACCTTTGTTTCTGTCAACTCCCAGCCTTCCTGAGTGTATATTACTGTACAACCAGAGGGCTTGCTGGGAAACTGGTCTTCCTTGTTTATACGTGTTGAGCGGTTTTCAGCAGAGGTGGAAGGAGTGCTGAAATCTTGCAATCAAATAAAACTACTGCTAAAATTAGCTTTTGAACACACACACATGTCATTGTTTCGGACATAAACACACAGATTTCAGTGTGACAAGATTTTGACTTCAGATAAGAAACTGAGGACTGTGAAAACTGCAAGCACAAAAATGAATACATTCAGTACAGTATTTATAATTACACAAAAAGATGTTTATTGTTGCTTAACTAGTCATTTTTTTTTAACCAAGACAGCGGGGCCTGTGTTTTTAGTTTTGGTGAGTTTCAAAGTGTGCATATAATGCAGGATTTTGATTTCGTTAAGAATAAATTAAGATTTTCATATTAATTGAAATTGTCATATTAGTCACTTAATAACAGTACTTTAGGATGAGTAAAACCATACACTTAGGGAAAGTGCCTAAAGTACTTCCTAAGTGCAGTAATGTGAGTATTTGTCATTTCAGCTTCCACAGCTGGTTTTCAGAAATTGGTCCATATGGGATTTCGTATCAGATTTATGTTTTCTATTTTAAAACCTTCTCTTTCCACTCTCTGCACTTGTTTTTCACTATGTGATATACTTGACAACAGACTTCTGCTTTGCATATATTAGTTCCCTCAACTGTTTTCCTCAGTCTCTCCTCATAAATCTTGCTTTCAGCTGTGATTTTTTTTTTGCATCTAATCACTGAGAACTTTCTCTATTAAGGTTAACATGTCAAACCAATTACTCTTTTATTTTTTTATTTTTTAGTATGAGAACAGACTTATAGTCACTCCAAACTCTCCTGCGCTGTGCTTTCTGGATAAGTGGTGCAGCTCCGTAATGAGAGGAATGCAGCCACCCCATGAAGGCTGCATGGTTTCTGCTCATGGGCAGTGAACACAGCCTCTCCCCTGCTGCCCTTTGTAGCACGTGTTATGATGAACTTCATGCCCCGCCGCCCCAACATTAGCTTCAGGCTGCACTCCAGTAACCCACAGATGCATCCTACCTCCTTTAGCGTCTCTTGTCCTTGAGACGTCGGGTGACCTAGAAACTGGGCCGGTTCAGTCAAGGCGAGATTACCGTGTTTTAACAGTTTAACTCTGAAGCAACTGATAATGTTTCAAAGGCTGAGGAGTGTGAAATCAACAGGAGGAAATACGGGATGTGGTGTTGGGGGGAGGCTGCAGCTGTAATGCTGTTGTAATTAGGCAGAGGGGGGATGAGTGGTGTGATAGCTTAGACCCTGACCCTTTGCTCATCCAGGCCTCGCCACGCCCTGCCCCTTTTCCCTCGGGGGATTCCAGTGTGCCGCTCACATGACCCGGGCTGCTGACCCCTCTCCCCTTCCTCTCCCATCCATTCTTCTCTATACCCCCCCATCCGCTAAGTTCTCAACCTCTGCTGCCTCCACCAGTGTCTTCCTCTCCTTCCTGCATCTCCTTCATCTCCCCAGAGCCACCCCCCCCCCCCCTTCTTTTCTTCTTATCTTCCAGTTTCAGGGTCACAGGCAGATGCACAAGCAGCTCCTAACATATCTGTGCCTTTACCCAATGCAGTCCTAGGCCCAGAGACAGCGGTATGTGCCTGGACATGCGCACCAGACACCCGGCCTCAGGGGGAACTGGGGGACTGGCTGCCTGACTCCTCCGCAGCTGGACTGCTGCACTGAGGCCAGTCCACTGAAGGCAGTGGCGTCTGTGTAGGAAAGAGGATTCCTTCAGTGACTTCATCCTCCATTTATGAAATGTGCTCAGAGTGCCAGTAGACACGCTGCTGAAACAACCTAAGTTTTACAGTTGTTGTGTCATATATATTGTCTTTTCGCCTGGTGGCTTCTGTGCAGCAGTCAGCGAGTTTTTTTTTTTTTTTTTTTTTTTTTCCTGTTGCTAAACCGTTGCATCTCAGGCTGAAGAGATATGTTTATAGTATGACCACTCTTTGTACCCAAAACAAGATCAGTGTTTTTCTGTAAACGAGCAAAGAACTAGCAGAGTTTCCAAAGAAATTCTGCTCTGCTGTTGTCCTAAACACATTTCAGAATGAAGCACAGACCTTCTGTCTATGTAGGCTGCATCAGATGCTTCTGTCTCATCGTGAAATAGAATAGAAATACTTTATCAGTCGCGAGGTTTTAATTAAATACGTCATGATTTTTCAGCAAAAGCTTTTACCAAGTCGTCAATTTCTTTCATTGTAAAAGTGCTAAAAGTTCAGCATTCATCAGAAAGTTACATCTTAACATAAGGCAAAGTATGCGGTGGTGTGTGAGTTCAGTGATAAATGGATTGGTTTGACTGTTGATGCGTCAGACTTGGCAGCAGATGTTTAATTTGATAGAGAGAATGGTTTTTGGATGGACCAGCTGTTGAAGTAGCTCGAGATACATATCAACCCCATATACATATGAAGACCTGGACCCCAGACTGCACGCTCTCAATTCTGTTAATTTAAGATGAAAGCACGAACCACAGCCCTGTGCGTAACATAGACACACACACACACACAGACACATAAGCTGCAGTCTGCTGCAGCGTGTGTGTTAGCTGACTGTCACAAAATGCCTGTAAACTGAAAGGTTCACTTGCACAATGTGCACGCGGGAACATTATTAAAAAATGATAGGTGGGGTCGGCAAAGCAGATGTTAGGCGTACATATGTGTGAGTGTTGAGCCTGGCCTGCCTCCAACTCCATATGCGTTTTCTGAGTGTTTGACTGTGTTTAATCCGGACTCTCTCACAGCTGGTGACTGACATGACCCATTTCACACATGATACAGTCAAAGTGTCAATCTCATAAGATACGAAGTTACGTGTCCATTTTAATATGGTATAGACGGGACGTTTTACCTAATGTGGTGCTGAGCCGTGGCTTTCTTACTTAAATCCAAAGCATATGTTCACTCTCAGTTCTGCAGAATGCTTTTCAGACAAGTCACAGCAGTATGCAGATAAACACTTAACATTTTCATTGACCGAGCTTAAAAGCTTATCTAAGACCCATATTGATTAACTCCAAAGAAGAATATGAACACTTTTAAACAGATTAATTGAAATCTGCCTCACATAATTCTAATAACGTTAAATTGAAATCATTAATCCATTAGCAGTTGCAAGACATGAGGAATTTTAAGTGGTTGACATAATATTAAATTGATTTTACAAGCAAGGTTTCCTTTTCATATATGTGAGGCTGGTCAGTGGCAGCCAGGAAGGGATTATGTAGATATGCTTTATTAAAAAATGATTAGCATGCTGAATGCATGTTCTGTTAAGCCAGTGAACCAAATCCGGGGGCAGCAGGTCATGTTTTTTTGTGGCTGGCTGCAGTTGATTCTGCGTGCTGTGTAATGTGAACACGACTCGGTCAAGGCACAGGTGTGCTTTTAACCTGCTGATCTGTCTTCAGCTCCTCAGGTCACCACTCTGCAGATTTCACATAAACTCAAGGCTGTTTAGGCACTGGTTTTGTAACACAAGGGCTCCGCTGCTCACAGACATAGCACACATGTGAGTGCACATAATAGCAGTCATCTACAAACTAGTGCGAGCGTGCACACCAACGCAGATAAGCACAAAGTTCCATGGTGTAAGCAAGACACTGCACCCCAGGTTCCTCCCAAAGGCGTGCTAGCGCCTTGCATGTCAGGCGCCACCACTGCTGTGTGGGTGTGTGAACTTTTTTGTGTCGTAAAATGCACTACATTAGTCAGGGATCTCAAAGTCAAACAAGCCGGAACTCACAGCCGGCACTGTATCCTCTCATTGTGGGGCTACCCCAGTGTCCCAGTTACCCCAAAAGAAATGATTGCATTTATTAATCAAAATGCCTTATTTTATTTCAAATACTGTATAATGATACAATAATGCTCATTAGTTTTTGACTGCCAGTGGGATTTTTTTCTCCGACTGGCACTGCAGTTTCTGACCCCGAACATTAATTTCCAGGTTTATGCTAAAAAAAAACATTGGTTTTCAGTTTTAGCGGCACATACCGGTATACATACCACATTATTGCATGGATTCAGTCTTTCTCTGGTTGCTTTGATGCATTCTGGATGTTTCTTCTACCAATATCAAAACACAAGACAGTCTTTTTGATATTGATTCCCTTTTTCTGCTGGCACTGAGTCATGCACCTGGCAAAGCACAGTCTCGCTTCTGTAATGTTAATTCACAGCCTGATTGGAATTTGGCTGAGCACAACTCAATGCTTTGCTCAAAGTGTCAGCTTTGAATTTCAATTGGTGACTTTCAGCTTTTTAAATAAAGCTCAGAAAGAAACTATACAGTAGATGCAGCAGTCAGTGCATTGCAGTTGTGAAGTTGCTTTTTCATCTACCCCGACTTCTACTGTAACGAGTTCCTTACTCCTCCTACTGCATCCTTTTCATTGTCTACCCCTCTGGTGCAGCCGTGTTGCACTTTGAAGTCTGCCTTTGCGAAGCCACAGTTCTCTGTCTTCTGACAAACTCAATTCAGCGGCAACGAAGGCTTTGTTTGCCTTTGTGCTCTTTGTCAAAGAGCTATTCATGATTAATAGTGGTTTACATGTCTGTTTTACTTCATTAACGCTTCAGCTCGACAAGGAGGGGGAGGTCTTTTGCTTTAAGCCTATGTTTATTGGCTGTCTTACAGCTTGGTGAGATTTTGTGCTGTCACTGAAGACTGATCCATCAAAACCATCCTCATTTTTCATGATCATTCATTTTCAGGCCTAATTTACTAATGGAATTCAATCGTCTTGACGCGTCAGCAAAGACTTATATACCTATATACATCGATAGGTGCAAGAAGCTTTTTCTTCCTTGCAATTTTTAGCATTTATTTAAGTTGAATATATGTATATATATAATATTGGAGATGGTACATGAGCTGGCTCTGATCTAGTTGGTGGGGAACATAGGAAAACATGTTTTTGATAGAGACGAGTCAGCCAACAGGCAATGCAGCCTTTTAAAATGCAGATGGCTTTCCCTAGTTGGCCAATTAGCAACTTTAGCTCTGGAACACTTATCTCTCTTTTCATCTTCTTGTGTGTGTCTTTCATTCAGGGTGCAGGGAGCTCAGTGTGCCTGTTTACACAAGTGTATGGTGGTGCTTGTGTGCACATTCATGCGTCTGCTCGCTGAAAACCTCACATTATGCTGCTGGCAGTGAGATGACCAGCTATGCTGTTAGATCTCAGATAATAAGCCAAAACACATAGCTTGTCTCAATGAACATGAGACTGAAAATGGGGAAAGCACCAGTGTTCACAGTGCAGCCCCAGCAGCATTAAAATTAAATGAGTTAAACTGGGAAAAATTGCCTTAAACTGAGCTACAGCTGGGTTAAGTAATGTGCAGCATTCCAGCAGCTTTGCCACTGACCTCAATCTTTTCAGGAAACCTTCATTGGAGGAATAGACTCACAGATTAAACATTATTAACAGTGCATAGAAGGAATTTAGATGAGAAACACAATACCTCTAATAATAAACTCTGCCATTGAACTTTTTGCATATTTCTCCAGATTAATTGTATATCCCTGTTCTCTTTTTTGTCTCCTTCCATCATACAGAGCCAGACTCCAGCCCAGTGAGGTCCTCTTGCATGGAAACCCTGCTTCTCTGGCAGCCTCCTCCTCTCCCTAGTGCTATCAGCCAGCATGGCAGGATGAGCCTCTGCCAGCGATGATGATGGCCAAAAAGCAAGATGTCCGGGCACCCACCTACAACCTGGTCGTGGTTGGGCTGTCCGGCACGGAGAAGGAGAAAGGCCAATGTGGTGTGGGCAAGTCTTGCCTTTGTAACCGCTTTGTCCGGCCAAGCGCGGACGACTTCTACCTAGACCACACCTCCGTTCTGAGCACCAGTGACTTTGGAGGCCGTGTGGTGAACAATGACCACTTCCTGTTCTGGGGAGAGGCTGGGAGGACGATGGAGGAGGGACCTGAATGTCGTATGAATGTGGTGGAGCAGACGGAGTTCATCGATGATCAGACATTCCAGCCGCACCGTAGCACGGCACTACAGCCTTACATCAAGCGGGCAGCTTCCACGAAGCTGGCTTCGGCTGAAAAGCTGATGTACTTTTGCACAGATCAGCTCGGGCTAGAGCAGGACTTTGAGCAGAAACAGATGCCTGAAGGCAAGCTCATGGTGGATGGCTTTTTACTCTGTGTGGACGTTAGCCGGGGTATGAACCGTAGCTTTGAGGACCAGATGAAGTTTGTCACCAACCTCTATAACCAGCTAGCCAAAACAAAGAAGCCTGTGGTACTGGTTCTCACTAAATGCGATGAAGGAGTTGAGCGCTACATTAAAGACTCACACACCTTTGCTCTAGCCAAGAAGAACCTACAGGTGGTAGAAACATCAGCACGCTCTAATGTCAATGTTGATCTAGCCTTTCTTACACTGGTTCAGCTAATAGACAAGAGTAGGGGAAAGCCCAAGATTATCCCTTACTTTGAGGCACTGAAACAGCAGAGTCAACAGATCGCCTCAGCCAAAGACCGCTATGAGTGGCTGGTCAACCGAATTGTGAAGAACCACAATGAGACATGGCCAGCTGTCAGTCGTCGCATGCAGTCAGCCCCAGAATACAAGGATTATGTTTTCCTTGAAGGAACACCTAAAGCCAAGAAGCTCTTCCAGCAGCATGTGCATAGACTCAAACAAGAGCATATAGAAAAGCGTAGGAAGGCCTATCTCAGTACACTCCCACAAGCACTTTCTGTGCTGCTGCCAGAGTTGGATGAGATAGACCACCTGAGCTGGTCTGGAGTTCAGAAAGTCTTGGAGACAAAGAGAGATTTCTCCCAGTGGTTTGTAGTGCTCGATGATACCCCTTGGGAAATCACACCTCACATCGATAACATGGAGGACGATCGAATCCCCCAGGACCTTCTTGAGACACCGCCAGCTGAAGCTATCTATGAGACCCACCTTGAACAGCTAAGAAATGATCGCAAACGGGCTGAGATGAGGTGGGAGTTTAAAGAGAAGCTCAGTGTATCTCCTTTCATCACACCAGGGAAACCATGGGAAGAGGCCCGGAGCTTTATCATGAATGAAGATTTCTACCAGTGGTTGGATGAAGGAGAGTATCTGGACATCTACAATAAACACCAGAAGGAAATCATTGACAGGGCCAAAGAGGACTTTCAAGAACTGCTCCTTGAGTACTCTGAGCTCTTTTATGAGCTAGAAGTAGATGCAAAACCAAGCAAAGAGAAAATGGGAGCCATTCAGGAGCTGTTGGGTGAGGAGCAAAGATTCAAAGCTTTGCAGAAGCTGCAGGCAGAAAGAGATGCTCTAGTACTGAAACATATCCACTTTGTCTATCATCCTACAAAGGACACCTGTCCAAACAGTCCCCACTGTGTGGATAGTAAGATAGAGCAGATTCTGGCCTCCAAATTCCCCACCCGCTACCCATCATCGGACAGTGCAAGACTGGAAGGAGGCAGGGCAGAGAGGATAAATCTTGTCATCCTAGGAAAAGACGGGCTAGCCAGAGAGATGGCAAATGAGATCAGAGCTTTGTGCACGAGTGATGACCGGTACGTGTTAGACGGCAAGCTGTATGAGTTAACTCTTCGTCCCATTGAGGGAAATGTACGCCTGCCAGTCAATTCCTTCCATACGCCAACCTTTACACCTCATGGTTGTCTGTGTTTGTACAATTCAAAGGAATCACTCTCATATGTTGTTGAGAGTATAGAGAAGCTCCGAGAGTCAACGATCAGCAGAAGAGAAAGGGAAAACAGCTTATCCCAACTCCCGCTGTCCCTCCTTCTGGTCACCAAGCGGGGGGTGGGGTCCATAGGAGACATTGGTGGTGAGACAGCTCAGACTCTGATACAGCAAGGGCAGCAGGTGGCTGGAAAGCTGCAGAGTGCCTACCTAGACCCTGCTTCACCAGGAATGGGTTATGGCCGAAATGTCAGCGAGAAGCAGATCAGCCAGATGCTGAAGGGCCTGTTAGAAACAAGGAGGAACATTGGGAGCAGCTCCCCTCCTTTACCTCCACCATCCTCCACCTTCAGAGATTCTCAGTCACAGCCTGGGCTTGAGGCAGATCTTAGAATAGTCATGTGCCTGATGTGTGGAGACACATATGACCTAGACCAGCTCTTAGCTCCCTTCCTGTTGCCCCAACATTGTCGTCCTGCCTCCAGCCTCAGCAGTGGTACCTCCGTTCTGCTGGATCTCAATATCGGAGGTCAAAGGCAGAACGTAGAGCTGTCATTGCTCTCCTTTCATTCCTCATTCTCCCTACGCAAGACTGGCCTGGTCCATGGCTACATTGCAGTTTACTCTGCTCGCCGCAAGGCCTCCATGGAGACACTATGCGCTTTCCTGTGTGAGGTGCAAGACATCATCCCAATCCAGTTGCTTGCTGTTGCTGAGAGCCAGATGGAGCTTTCAGACTCAGAGTCAGCCAAGGAGCAAGTCAGTCAGGGAGAGGATCTGGCTCATGAAATAGAGGCCAGATTCAACTCAGTGATATGTGGACATGGTGGGGTAGTAGGAGGACTCCATAAGATCGACCTTTTCCATCCCTTCTTTAAGGAGGTGATAGAGAAGCGCACCATTGTTGAGGCCACACACATGTATGACAACGTGGCCGAGGCTTGTACCAACGAAAGCATCAGTCCTCGTTGTGGCTCTCCCAGTCCAGTCAACATCCTGATGGATTCGGAGGATGACATTGACCCATCGCCACCTTACTCCAACCCGAGAGAGGATGGCAGTCTTGGCTCCCACCTCGGAGGTTTCAAGCTGCCTGATCTGGATTCAAGTGATAACTTCTCTTCTGTCATTTCTGAGCTCAGCACTTTTGAGAGCAAGCTGAACAACAAGATTCCTCCCCAAGTGAAGCCCAAACCTGTCCGCAAGGTTAACCTCGGCCCCTACATGGACCAGCAGGGAGGCACTAACCGCCGCTCCTTGCCCCAAGCCGTCACATGGGCTCCAGGTAGCGAAGGTGGCTATGATCCCTCAGACTATGCAGAGCCCATGGATGCGGTGAGCAAACCCCGACACACAGAAGAGGAGAATATTTACTCTGTCCCTCACGACAGCACACAGGGCAAAATTATCACCATACGCAACGCCAACAAAGGTCATGCCAATGGGAGTGCTGCAGGGAACGGGTCGGACAGCGAGGCTGACAGCAGCTCACTGGAGCGCAGGAGAAAGCTGTCAGCCATTGGGGTGAAGCCAAAACTTTACAGAGACAGATCTAAAAGACTGGGAAAGTTTAGCAGTTTTCGGACAAGCTTTTCCATCGGCAGCGACGATGAGATGGGTGGCGCGCCTAAGACTGGCCAGGATGAGGGAGGAGCCCAAAAGGACAACTCCATTGAGGAGAGTGAAGATCCCAAAAGGAGGAATATTCTCAAGAGCCTGCGCAGAAATGCAAAAGTAAGTGTAAATGCACCCCGACTTGAGGTGAACATGAATAGCGCATGGGTATAAGTCATTGAAAACAAAAAAGATGCAATTTCAGAGCATTTTAAATTGTGAGATTTGCATCTTCCAACTTTGTTTAAAAAAACAAAAGGAAGACTTATGAAATGTTACATTTCATGACATGTAAGCCAACAGTAGGAGTAAGAGAATAGTCTGTGGACATTAAATCCAAAAGACATGAAATTTCCTCTGTTTGAATTAAAATAAATTTGTACATTGCATTTTAGCTTATCAATATGCACCTGTGTGAGTATTGAATGCCCAGTTCCATCTGAACACGGGGTGCAGGAATTGCCGAGTGACAAGCGGGATTTTGTACAACACTGCACCTATAAACATTCAGCTGATAACTGAATTATTACTAGTCCAAAAATATACAATTAGTTCAATATAATCCAAAGTCTCTGAAGCTTAGCCCAGTAGAAAGATAACATACTGTGGAGTTCCTCTGAAAGCATGTGTGCCATATTCTTCCCTGACTGCTCTGTGGGAGCCCTCGACTCCAGCCAGATCATCAGAGGAAAAAGAGACAAACTCCAGTTAGTAAACTTCTTTACCAGACAAGCAAAAACTTCTAATGAATAGCGACATAGCCACAGTAAACTCTGCTGTTTTATCTTTCTGTGCACATGTGTTTGTCTGGTTACATCAGGCTTCCTCTCACACAAACACTGGCTTAGTAATGTTGGACATTTATCTTTTGTAAGACTGTGCAAAACACCGGCCACCATCTTACAATGCCTTCTGTGGCGATTCATGAAATGAATTAAAAACTGGTGTTATATCTCAACAAATTAGTCATAAACATCCCTGCTGTGCAGGAAGCAAGGGCCAGGAAAAAAAAGGAGAGAATCTAAGTATGAAAGTCTTCTGATCTCCTGTCTGGAAATGAAAACGTGCTTTGGTGATGGTTTACAGAATGTGATTCTCCTTGTCACTTCGCTTTTAGACTAACATTACATATTTTTAGAATTTTGCAGGTGCATCTTAAAGAGATTTGACACAATGGAAGTTTCTTTTTTCTTCATGATTTAACTCAACATGTGAAACGTCCCTGTAGTGTAAATTTATTGCAAAAGAACTGACATTGTTTTTTAAGTATTTCGAAATTGTCCTTCATAACTTTGATCGACAGGACTTAAAAATCAAAAATACGGTATATCAAAATACTACTATTTTCTTAAGATCTGGCACTTCCTTTTTTGCCCAGAGAACGTAGTATAACAATCAAGATTTCTCAAAAAGGCTTGGAACTATCGATTGACATTAATGTCATTGAACGGTGAAGAGTGTTGTTCACCGTTTACCTTTCTGGTATTACTGTGAGATACGTGCCAAGGCTGGTGAACTTGTTCCTGAGACGCCCAGTTTCTCACTTGTCACATTAATTATGGGTGCTTGCTTTCTTTTTCTTTCTGATTCACAGTGTTCGTTGTGTTTTTTGCTGATTCATAGTTTCTGCTTCTCCCATTCTTCCTGCGTCTCTCGTCATCATGTTTTCCTCATGTCTCGCTTTCCTTTTTTTCTACCCCTCCCTTGCTTGTTTTTTTTCCTTATTTGGCCGATGCAGATATCTCCCTCTGCACTGAACTTTTTTCTTCCTGTGTCCTGTTCTCTTCTGTGCACGTCTCTCACCCATGCTGTGGTGATACTTTTGACCTTACACCGCTGGGCTTATCAGTCTGGTATGCTGCTCATTCACAGTCGTCCCGCGTTGCAGAAGTGCCAGCTGAACAGGAGTTACAGCTGCGTATGTTGTGCTTGTGCGTCTGTGATAATTACCATAGCTGTCACTAGTTTGGAACGAGAGGCCGGATGATTAATGTTTTCACACACTCAGCGGTGATTTCCAAGTACCTGCACAGAGGCCGTCTTCTCACATAGATAAAATGCCTCTGCTGCATTCTCTTGTGGTGCTCATTATCTATTGTATTATTAATGTTAAATGTTTATTTGCATAGAGACAATCATGTAACAATCAGTGCAACACTTTATAGAATTTATAGCTAATTTGCATTGTCTGTCAGGGCTGTCTGTCATGCACACGTGTACACACACACACACACACACACACACACACACACACACACACACACACACACACACACACACACACACACACACACACTCTTATCCAAATGGAAGACCATCTTTCCAAGTGTGTCGACGTGAGTCAACTTTGGAGGAGACAGGGTTTCACACTGGAAAGAAAGCAAAAACTAATTGGAGAAACAGATGAGCAATTCCCAGCATTTGAGAAGAAATCATCCTATATCAATTTTTAAGGCAGGACAAAACAAATTTTATTTTCTTTAAAAAAAAAAACACAAAAAACAAGTATATTGAAATTAGTTGTTTCATTACATCTCTTCTTCTCGAAACACACTGAAAAATCCATAGCCGTGACGCTGGCTGTGGTGTAAAACCTTGAGCGTTAAGTGACAGCTGTAGGCAATAAATGTGAAACGACTACGTTCTTCAGCAAGAAAGCCTCCTTTTTAGCATCACTTATGTTGTCAGTTATATTATCAGTTTGCTCCAGAAACACCATTTTTTAGTGTGAAAGACAAGAAGTTCAACATTGTGGGTAGAAAAAAAAAAGCATGTTTTATGTGAAGAAACCCCAAATTATTAATGATTGCATGAAATATTCCGCTTAAAAAAATCATCCAATCTGAGACTGAAGTGCCCTGAATCCGTGTGCTCATGTAACTCTCACGAAGAGAAACAGCTATTTCCCTAGATGAGCATGTGTTTTTGTGGGGTTGAAGAACAGCAGTGAGGTGCGTAGACCAGTTCAAGCTCAGCGTTAGCGGTTATACAGGCTCCAGTACTGCTGTTCTAGTACTGAGCAAACACCGAAAAGGATCAATAAAGGATCACATGACACATTATAAATCTACACGTCCAGCAAATCCCTAAGAAAATTGAAGTGAGTAGAGCGTAGATCAGTGTCATCGTTGGTCTAATTACTGACTCTGATTTGTGCCCCGCAGCAGGTTTGAGATGGAAGATATTCACATTACAAGCCATTAGGGCTTAATTGTGGTTGTAACAAAGTGATCAAGCCCCATCACCTATTTCCAAACCAGCTGTCTCGAGCATAACGGTCCATTTCCAACCTGCCGCAGCCTGAAATCCCCTCAGGAGGTCATTTTATTGAGTTTATTTGAACATGTCAGGGAGATGTAATGCAGCAGTGACCTGCTGTTGTTTGGGTGCCCGGTGTTCCCGGTGCTGGTCAAGGTTAAGGCACAGTCAGATTTTCAGTTTTGTTGAAGGTAAAGATTTGTGTAAACACTTCCCTAGTCAGAGCCCTGGGGTGCTGTCTCTTACCCTGAGTCATGGCGGGGGGAGGGAGAAATAATTGAAAATAGACTCTAAGTCCATTTTAAATCCCCTCTTTACCTAAGGCAGTGGCCAGCTGTGCCTGTCCCGATCACCCCTCCCTCAGTGAGAGGCCGGAAACATTTCCTTTCTCTCTTCTGCAGCCTTTCCCCCCCCCCCCCCCTCAAACCTCCTCAGCCAGCAAGAGGAATGTTTCACATTCCTCAGTCACCTAGTCGGTCTGATGTCCTCATGCAAGAAACAAGAAGGAAGAGGAGACAGGCGAAAACACATCTGCAGAAAGAAAAAGAAAATGAGAGGGAGAGGAATCAGAGTTTTGAGGGAACTGGAGAACGGCGTCGTGTTTCTCCGTCCGACAGTGCACAGTGCATGTAAACACTCACCATGATGTCCGTATGTTATTACTAAGGATGTGTTTTGTTTTTCTTTTGTGGTAGAGGTCTGTTTTGTCTTCTCAGTGCTGGCTACATATCCTGTCTCAGTCAGCAACTCAAAGGAGTGGCCAGAAGGCAAAACTGCAGGGGAAGAGACAGTGAGAGAAAAGTGGGTGCAGGAGAGGAGGAGGAGGAGGAGGAGGAGGAGGAGGAGTAATATTGAGACAGTCTGTTAAACTGAGATAGGGCACAGATATACAACACAGTCAGTGTGATAGGACACAAATAAATTATGAGCTGATAGTTTGAGCTACAAACCGAGCTGGCAGTGAGTTATACCAGCTCAGCTTTCTGCTGCCGTAGTTTCGTGTCTATTATTCCGATCTCAGTAATTTTAATGACACCTCGTGTCGGTGGTTCTGCACTTGTGAACATGTACGGATATGCACAGGTGTGCAACAGTAGAACAGGGTCAAATAGAATATCTGTCCCCCTTGTGACAGTGACTACAATGAGACTGAGTGCAAACAGTCCATAGACCCATAAAGACCCATGAAGGGATATTCTTAAACACTAGCGCACGTCCAAGTGATGCATTGGTTTGTGGAAGTGTGAGGTTGTATGTTTGCTGGGAAAGGGAGTGTCAGAGATGGATCTTGGTTTGCAGTATAGGAGAGAGAGAGAGAGAGAGAGGGAGAGCCTCGAGCGATAAGCACAGGGATTCCAGTTTAGACTTTGCTCATTGGGGTTATAATAGAAAGATAACGGGGCAACAGTAACTGACTGGGTGGGAGGGTTTGTCCTGCTTTAACCTGTGTGCTTCTGCACCCATTAGTATCATTTTATTACATGTAGACTCTCCCAGGAAGTTGAGTTGTTTGATATTCTATCATTATTTTAGTGCTTTGTTATCAGCTTTCTATGTAAAACAGCCTGTGTAGTCCTTGATATTTTTTTATGATCATTATATGACAATGCATTTCCAAGATTTGATTTTCAGAAGTTCATGATCAACACAATGATCATAGGATTAACCAACCGTCAGCTTTGAAACATTAAATGTTGCTTATATGAAGTGCTTCCATAATGAGAGACAAAATATGATCATGAGAAACACTTACGGATACAGCTTTAAAAAAAATTTGTTTTTCAAAGCTCCTGTTTCATAAGTGACTTCTACGGTCTTAATGCGAACCTTTTTGGCATTTTTTAAATTCAGATATTGATTATGGCATCCAATTAAGAAAATTGTAAACATTTCTGATCACATGGAATTTTCCAATGTTTTGGAGTACTGTGCTAAAATTAAAAACAAAACTTAACGCTTCAAATATTTTCATATATGTGTAATACGTCTTCAATATATGGAGGGTTTACTAACCCAGTACTTTTTAAGATGCACCAGTACATGCATATCATGAGGACCGCACTGATCTTACCAGAAATTCTTCTTTAGTCTGTCATCTCCAGTTCAGTTAATAAGATATTACTTAAAGATTTACTTCAAATGCTATCTCTCAACTAAGCATTAAATGCATTTCTGATAGCATTGTTTGAAATGTACATACTGACTTTATAAGATAGTGCTTTTAGATGCAAACTATAGAGCAACAGTGGTATGTAGACATTTTGTTTTGACCCCAAATTCAAAACCTTTTATGATATACACTGCGCTAAACATAAACAAGAATGTTTTTCTAAATGCTTAAGCAATAGCTGATTTAAAAAAAAAAAAAAAAAAAAAAATCCAGGTGAACTGTTGTTAACCTGTCCAGTAGTAATTATTGTCGCTCTGCTTGTTTTTCTGAGGACTGCTGTGAGAGAGGGTGTATACATGTGTTATCCAAACAGTTTGGTGGAGTGCACTGAGGCCAGTATCTGGAGCATAGGGCACGCCGCGCTTCTTTTCTCTAATGAGCACTGCTCTGCTCCGCTCCTCTCTCTGCATGCACAGTCTCTGTCTCCAGCCAACCATGCATCCCTGCCTCACCACGCAGCCTGCCAGGGCTGAGCCTCGGGGGGCTTGACAGACTTACCAGTGATCCAGGCCTCAGGGGCCTTCAAAACATTCCCACTGAACGCCATTAAGACGCAGCACAATTACTGCTGATGTCTCAGCCGTCGAGAGAGGCAGCCGGCGGATGCTGCAGGAGTGTATTCAACGTCTCTTAACCGTAAAATAATAGGATCTGGAAAGTAATTAAACAATGAATAGGAGGATTGGATTGTGTTGGGCTGCGGTGCGGAAGCAGGAGGAGAGACTGAATGCTAAAAGGAGGGGAAGACTGAGATGAGCGCAAAGAACTGATGGTATCTCGCTCGTGCGCAGAACATGATTCAAGACAGGAATGCATGATTACTTATCAGCTCAACTTTTGAGAAGAATGTACGGGATGGGTGTGTGCATGCTTGCATGTGTTTGTCCTTTAGCTTAAATAGTCCAAACACGCACACAACAAAAAAAAAAGCAGTCCCTTTTCAATAAGGCTTATTTTCAGCAGTCGGTTCAAGAGCAGCGCCCCCTGGTTTATATCAGCTGTGTCAAAGTCAATCAGACTCAAATAATGTTGTTTTCCCACTTCTTTCTCCCACCAATCTATATGTGTCTTTTTTTTTCCTTGCAGAAACCACGACCTAAACCAAGGCATTCCATCTCCAAACCCATTGAGAGCAACTACTTTGGCATGCCACTTTCCACTGTGGTCAGTCCTGAGAGACCGATCCCAGTCTTCATTGAGAAGTGCATCCGATTCATTGAAACGACAGGTGAGAACCTTGTTTCAGCAGAGAGGAAGAAACAGACACTCGGTGCTGTCTCAGTTCCATCCAGTCGAGTTTTGGGATTAAGAGGGTCTCGGGGTCATGGGGCGAGTGCAGTGTGAGACGAGCTGCACTGAGGTGTGCACCTCAAAAAAAATAAAAAATAAAATAAAAAAAAGGATCCCATCGCATCGTCTGTTGAGCTATGCATCATGGGTATTTCAAGAAGTTTGATCAAGCTTGGTGATGCAAAATTTCAACAATAGCCAAAGGTGTTGCGAACTGAGTTTGAGTGTCCTAATAACTGCATAATACTACATAAGAACAATTGTTTTTATTACATTTATGTAGCTCCTCATACAGAGCGACACTTAAACCACTCTGTAGAACAGTGCGACAAAAAAACAACCTTTAAATCTATTGTTGAGCTGGAAAAAAATTTGGGATCACCAGTTGGAGCCACGACCATGTTGCCCTGCTCAGCTTCTATGGAAAATGTATATATGTCGTGCCGGTTGATGTGGTGTTTGGATCGAAACTTCAGTAAATGCCAACTCTGCTGACTACCATGTATCAAATTTACACTTTGATCCACACTGACAGGTGTGAAAGCGTCCCTGATTGCATTGACAGCGGTGCTTCACACACTCCTGTTTTTTAGCCGTTGAGCTGATATCCCTTGTAAAATGATTGTACTCTGAACGAAGGCGCCGCTCTGCCTTTTCCTGTGCTCTGCCTGTCTCCCCTCATTTTGCCCCTTTCTTTTCTGTTGCATTTTCCCCGGGTCTTAATCCTACCCTCTGGTGGGATTGTTGTTGCTGTCTGTACGTCTTCCTTTTCTTTACTCGGGTTATTCTAAATGGTTGTGTCTGAGCTGCGAGGCTTCACAGGTGGGCATCTACAGGGACCTGAACCGTTTTGATAATCTGAACACTGAAGGAGGCAGAATAAAGTGATTTCATCTGGAGGAACAAAGCAGCTTCCGTGTTAGCACTTACTGATAACTTAAATATAGTTACTCTGAGTTTCTGTGGCATCTCCCAGCAGGTTCACGTGCAAACATCAAAAGGAAAATGGGAGCCTGTGTTTCCTGCAGGTGCATTTAGTGTTTTTGTAGAGAAGTTTTCCGTAAAGTCATCAAAAACCATGTTCAGAGCTGTTTGACGAAACCCACGGGGGATTGTGAGCATCAGATATGTTGGTCACGGTGTCCTACATTTAACTGAAATGCTCTCATCTGCTTAAATTAATGCTGTTTCAGTGTCTGCACGGCTGCGTTTGGCTAACAGGTCTTCAGGCTGTTGCCAGCTACTGCCTTCCTCTCCTCTCCTGGATGCCCTCCTCCTACCTTCTTACCTTCTTGTCCACACTTGACCTCATATACACCCATCTTCACCTCTGGTTTTCATTTTACTTTTTACCAGTTACCAGCATTTAATGCTGCTTTCCAGTTGCATCACAGCCCTGAAATTTCAGCCTTTTGCAGAGTTGCTGAGTGGAAGTAATTCAAGACCCACTCACTTCACTGCAGGTCGGTGAACTCTACGGCAGTCCGGCTGCAGGTCCGCTTTTGAGGATCTCGGCACACGGTGTGACATGTTATGTTAACAGCACGCCAAAGTGTTTCAACCCATTTCAGTGACTGCTACAGTAATGCCTGTAGGTGAAAAATTGCACTACATTGAAGAGATGTGGCGTAATATTTTCATTCGTGCTCTGACAGAGGTAAAAAAAAAGAAGAAAAAATGGGAAGAGCAGCTTCACTTGATGTGTTCTCTCTGTTTTGTGAATTGCAATATTGTGATTTATTGAATGTTCCAACCTGACTTTTCCAAAGCAGTTCTGAGCAGTGAAGGCAAATAGAAAGCATCATTACGGCTGCAGACGTTGCAGAAGCTGCAGAAGTTGAACTGAAAAAAAAAATGTTGATGCTAAATAAAGTCTAGTCACTTGCATAACTTTAAAAAGTTTATTGCAAATCAAAGTAACGTTTTAAAAAAAAGAGTAGCAGCTGCACACAAATTGATTACAAGGCTAGTGTGAAGAATTTATTGACATCTGGCAGTAAAGTTACAGATTGCTGCCTCTCTCCTTTACAAGTATGCTTGAGAACCTATAGCATCTGTAAAAGCTGCCAGAGGCCCTCTGCAGAGACAGTTTTTGATTCGTGTTCAGCTGCTGTAGATATGTTTACAGACTCTTTGGATGAGGATTTACACCTTGTGGACAAAGAACAGAATTACAGTGGCTCCTGATTTCACTTTATTATGCTGGATGTGGATATTATATCTAATTCCAAGCAGCTTCTCTTTAAAACTATTTTTTTTAACCTTTCAGAAAGCCAGTTGCATATAAGCAAGCGCTTAATTTCCTCAAAGAAATGACTGTTGCCTTCTGACATGCCAGTGCATTCCTCTGTAATCTCCGTCCTGATTAAACACAGTATTTGTGGATTAGTGTGGCACACAGAGCATCCACCTTCTCCCTCTCTCTGTGTACGAGTGCAGCGGCAGAGCTCTGGATAACAAGGCATCACGTTAGATTCCACCTCTCCCCTTTCCAGTGGTAAATGGAGCAGTCACGGCAGTGACTTCTGGATAAGAGTGGAAAAAAAACAGTTGAAAGTACATTTACGTGCATCCGCTCTGTTGTGCGCACATGAGTGAATTCGCAGCTCCTCCGGAGGTATTTTCCACCTCTTATCCTCACTGACTTCTTTTAGTATTTCCCCCTAATCCTCTGTTTCCTCTCCCCTTCACTCGTTCGGTGTCCTTGTTTCTCCACTTCTTCCTCCCGATCCACTCATCCTCCTCGCTCCAACTCTGCAAGTACCTACACTTGTCAGATTTGATTTCTGTCATCTCCTTCCTGGCACACATTTCTATTTCTTGCCCTCTCCTCTTGTCATCCCTCTCAATTCACCATATATATATATTTTCTCTCCTGTAACTCTTCATCCCTTCCTTTGCCTCCTCTCCTTCCGCTTGCCTGTGAGGCCGTGTGTTTTAGCCAAAGGCTGGTCAGGTAATGTTCTGCCCCATAGCTCACCTCTGTTCGATCAATATCACCTGGTAGGAAATGAGAATTCTTGTTCTAAGCTGTTTTCTCAGAGTTTGGTTTGTATCTCTGAGTGTTTCTGCAACCTTTTAATCTAAACTATTATGGGCCAGATTTACTGAGATCCTCAGTAAAGAGGACTAAATTGCAGTTACACATTTTGGTTTGTGTCATTTTTGTTGACCATGCCTGACCGATGCAAACACAAGAATCTGATTTTTTATTTAATTTTTTATTGTTTTGCACCGTCATGTAAATATCAGATGGAGAGCTGAGTGACCTGAAGCAGAAAATGAAATGTGATCACATGAAGACAGAACTGTTGGTGGAGGAGGTTAACATTCTTGGAGAGTTAAAGCAAAATGAAAATCTCTTTTTTTGGGCCAAAGAAGTAAGTTGATGCAGGGGGAAAACAACTAAGGAGTTTAAGAAAAATGACACCATCTGAGAAGAACGTAAGTGTAAATATCAATGAAACCAGTGGGGCGTCAGCTGAAGAAAGGCCTCTCTGCTGAATAACACAAACCGTCTCTGCTAAAGAGGGGTTCACATTCTTATTTTCAAATGTAGTGAATACAGGCTCAGCCTTAAACAACACTATTGCTGTTGGCTGCTGTAAATCAGGTTTTGTGTCTTGTACAAATTGGTCAGCATGGTATATAGACGTATACACGGAGACTTTTAGAAAGTTATGCTGTTCATGTGCAGAATGTGGGACAGAATGACACACATGCACTGGTAATTGTCGCGGGCTGGAAAAGGAACAGAGATACAATGTGTTGTTCAGCTTTGATTGTGGCTGCAGTAGGTCGGACTTTACACATCCCCTATCAGCGTCTGGAATCTCTGAGTATAATGGCTCCTGCAGGAAGTTTCCATACAGTGCTGAAACAGTTTGCCACTGCTGGGAGAGCTGATAATGAGTGACGTTGTCAAGCTGACCTTGTACTTACTGGTTTGACCTACATCCTTTGTTTGTTTCTTTAAAGTTAGTCAATGTTAACTCCAAGCCTGCCTACACGTGATAACGTCATTGGTCATCTGTGAATTTTTATACTTTGTAATACACATGAGTTATTGAAAGAAACTTCTTGTTTTCCAGTTGTTGTCTTTTTGTGTGATTTCTGTTCTGAAGTGTTTTGTTGTTGTTGTTATTTTTTTTTATTTGTGCTTCAGCGCTCACTCCTTTTGTCCTTTGGGATAATGGGATTGAATTCGGCATTTTCTGTTATTTTCGTTCATTCTGAGCTTGCAGAAAAGCAGCTACATAAAATCAATCCGTAGTGACTGCCGTTATCTCTTCTGAGCTCAGGCTTTCTCTTTGTGGGATAGTCGCAGTGCGCTCTGCTCATGGGCACCGAGGTGATGAATGACCGTGAGCGTGTGCAGGCATATCTGCTGGCCGTCGGAGCCTCCATAGCGACGAAAAGGGCAGCACCCGGCGACTGCCTGTCTCCATGGTGAACTATGAAATCAGCCTCTGGGCCGCCGAGGCCCTCGAGAGACGCTGGGATGGGAGCTGATGTGGGATCAGCTGGAGCGGCGTCAGACAGTAACACGCTGCAGGAGCACAGCCGCTAACTGCAGGGGCATTTATCACTCTCGGAGTTTGTGTGATTGCGGGTCTGCAGGCATGTTCTCGGCCACTTCAGTGCAGCTGGGAAGCACAAGTCACCAATAGATGGATTTTTTTTGTTTTTGATTTTTTTTCATTTACATATATAACCAGTGCTTAAAGCTATTGGCACATACAGCTAATTAGCTGATTTATTTGTCCTTAACATAAGCTGAATTTTGGGTTGTTGTAGCCACAAGCAATGGGATGTTATTAGAAAACATTGTTAAAGCAGGCACGCACATTTGTTGATGAAAGGAATTGTTTTTATTTACACTGACCCCAGGACCGCGGAGGGAGGGGACGCTCATCTTCTCAAGCTTTAAATCATTTCACTCTCTGCCAAAACCCACTGACTTTTCCCAACTTCCCTCTACTTTTTGACTCCTGTTACATTCCTTTCATTTTTCTGTAACCTCCATCTTTGATGTTTTGTAGTTTAGCCTCCCTCTGTATATCTTCCCTTATCTAAATCCTGATGTTTTTTTTCCCCTCAGTCTCTCTTTCATCAGGTGGAGTCTCACTCCCATCCATCCACACACTCCCCCGCTATCATCCTCATCCTTAGGTGCTTGTCCTATTTTGCCCCTATCTCTCGCTCTCTCGCCCCATCGCTGCAACACTACTCCCTCTCCCTATCTCTCCTCCCATCCCTGTTTTCCTAGTGTCTGGCTCGAAAAGCTTTTGTGGATAATTGATTGGTAGAAGGAGGAGATCGATGTTGTATGCCTTGACTGAGAGCTCTCTCATTTCCTCCCTGCCTCTCCCTATCTCGTCCTCTTTTTCTGCCACTCCCTATCTCCCTCATTCCCTCGTGATTGCTCTTTGTCTCTCTGAATCGCCACCAATGTGTCAGTGAACAGAAATTGAAGGGTGGAAGGTGAAGTGTTATCTTTTTTTGTAAAATGGGAAAAAAGAGAAAAGATAATGACCGGAGCTTTAAGGTATAAACTTTTGTTTACACCAGTTCCGTCTTCGCCTCTCCTGTCTGTCACTGACTCGGCTGGCAAGCAGTCTTTCTTCATAGCGATAATGTTCCCCACTTCAACCCTGGATTGGGCTTGAATTTGCATGTTCTCCCTGTGTGTGCATGGCATTCTCTGCATTTCCTTCCACAGTTGTAATTTATTACATGAATTGTTGTGTTTGGTTGTCTATTTCTGTTTTGTGCGAGGAGTACACTGCCTCCAACCGTAGTAATCGGCTTGAGCACAGTGTGAAACGAGGTATAGATGACAGGTTTGTTGCATTTTCTGCAAAACACCCCACAAGAAATCACAGTGTTTTAAAACTTATCAAGAATTCAGGTTTTTAATTTAGAAAATAGAGGTTTTGAACCCAGCTGTCAAACCTGTGTGAAGTTTAGAAAGCTGTTCTGCCTCCCTGATAGGATTCAAGTTTGGTTGATTTTCGCCTCCCGAGTGAGTCTGCGGCGCTCAAGCTAACGGCTGTTTCTTTTCTATATCCCTAGGTACTTAAGAGATTTCTAGAAGTGTTTTTTGTTTCCATAAAACTAGTTTTTTGGAAACAAACCTTTGAAATTAGTGTAGAGTTAAGTCAACCCTATGGACACTGCTCATATAGACCCAAATGCAATTCATCTGTTAAAAGAAAGAAATCAATAGAAAAAAAACTTTGTATCAGCACTGCTGGACTCAAAGCATTTTGAACAGCAAACAGACCATTGTGAAAACCCTTTTTGTCCTTTTTTCCTTAACAATAGACCAAAACAAGTTTATTTGATAGTCTAAAGCTTGTATTTATCTGTTCTACAAAAAGATCATTGATTGCATTTAAGGTTTGAAAGTCGATGCATCTTTTAAAATGCCAATTACGTTTGGTATAATAGAAAAGCTTATTGCTGTAAACAGATTAAATTCAACAGGTACCCTTTATAAATGTATAATTGGCTATTTCAGTCATTTTGTGGTAGTTTGTTGTGAGGTATTTAAAGTCTGGAAGCACAATTAGAAACAGGAGGGCGAAAAACAACCCAAAAAACAAACTATAACTGTCTGAAAAATAGCAAGGCTTTATGTTCCACATTCTATTTGGAATGCATTTTGTATTGTTTGTGTTGCTGAACTATTAGAGGTCTATAAACTGCTCAATATGACATTTTTTCATGACTATCTTACAAGTTCTCGATTCTCAATGTGTTTGAATGTTTTGCTCTTCTAAGTGCCTTCGATTTATGTGAAAGAGATCATCTGCTAAGTGTTGAAGATAACAGCGACAAGTCCTTTATAAAGATCTTCTTAAAAGTAAACAGTGAGAGTGAAAACGGTGGTATCCACCGCCTCCTTCAGTGTTGGGGCGCTGAGGGAGCCTCGGCTTGTCACAGTGCACCAGCGGGCTTTTAGCAGGCCTGCATTAGTGCTTCATGTGTTTAATAAATTGTGCTAATAGTGTGTTAAGATGGAACGTAGCAAAAGGAGTGCGCAGCAGCTCCACTTTCTGTCCTTCACTGCACACCTGTGCACTGTGTGATGCCACAGAGCTCACAAATGTGATTATCCAGCTTCCAGAAACACTTGATGCTTGTTACAAAAGAAGTGCAATCACCCTCTGTCTCTCTTTCCGCCAGGGTTGAGCACGGAGGGCATCTACAGGGTCAGCGGGAACAAGGCAGAGATGGAGAGCATGCAGCGGCAATTCGACCAAGGTGGGTGACCTCCCTCTCAATATAAGCTTCCAACCGTGGTGCAATTCCCTCCGCAGAAGAGAAGACTCCACGCATGGGGCCGGGTAGCTTAGCACACATGCTAGCATTTGTAGCAGTGCAAAAGAAGTAAAGAAAACACATGCTGAAGGAACAAAAAGGAGCAAGACTCCAAACAGCATCAGACATTAATTAGACGGAGGGAAAAGGGGCTTTCACATCCTGTAGTCCCGTGGAGTTCCTCCTCCGCCGTCTTCCTGCTCCTGTGTGCATTGTCACATGTGTTACAAGCGCTCTCAATGTGTGTCTCCATGCGTGTGCTTTTCTGGTGTGGGCAGTTAATTGCCTCCAGATTGGTTTGGTTAATGAAGCATGCCGCCGCCGAGATAGATAGCGGAGCAAGATGGCCTCTGTATGCACGCGTCCACGCCTGGGTGAGGTTAAATCCAGCTCGGGTAATGAGAGTTGAAATCCGGCGTCGAAATCATTCCGAGCCTCGGACGGGCGGGACGAGACAATTACAGGAGAGGACCGAAGCGCAGGTGCCTCACAGCCGCACTGAGGACGGCGCTTCGTCGGCTCCCTGCAGATTCAGATAAATCATTACAGGAGAAAGCAGCATCACAAGCCCTGCACTTGGAAACTCTCAACGTGGGAGAGCTCCTCAGACCGTTCAAGAACCCTTCATAACTATAACTGTGCTACTTTTCTCTTGTTCGGCCCTCTATATATGTATGTATATGTGTGTGTGTGTACATATATATATATATATACTGCCTTTGTGAAGTAAAAAGTTATCAGAAAATGGCTTTTTTAATTAAGTCCCCTGCTCCTACACAAATGGTCTCTTTGCTAGAGTGGTACTCCAGTAGTTCTCGCTCTCTGGCTCTGTGGGCCGCCACTCCACTCAAATTAACTTTATAATTGTCTGTCATTCATTCTGCTTTTCTTTCAAAGGGTTCATGAAGGGTCCCCCGGTACATGACGGCGGAGACTATTTAGTGCTTATATTCAGGGATCAACGCTAACTTTTTGCTCTGTGGCTAGTGAGTTTCTAAAGGTTATCGGCCACTAATCATTTTCACGAACTGCAAACTCTTTGCTGGGATTTTAGGTTATTATCTGATCAAAGTTCAATATGGTATAACCATTCATCCCCAAAAACATTAACAAGAATTTTGATAGCCTATGAAATAGTTCTAATTTGTTGTTTTCTTTCTTTCTTTTTGTTTTTACAATACCATTCCTGAACATCTTCCCAAATCTTCAGGTCGTTTTTAATCCATTTGCATTGATGGGTTTTGGCAGGAATTTCCTGCCAGAACATTTTGTCACAATGCATGTGAAATGTTTTAAAATTCACTGATGTATGAAGATTTTAAAGGGCTTTCCTCTTCAGCCCTGGAGGCAATCGATGAGCGTCTGCCCGTTTAAGTTTGTTTGTCGTCCGCTGCATCGGTGTATTGGGTACAGTACTGGGAAAAGTTCAGCGTCGATGCATCGTTTTTCCAGCAATCAAACCTGTGAATTTCTGGCTCAGTGAAGATCCAGCCCACACTCAGATATTTTTAAATTTCTCAGACTGATTGATGCTCCAGTGCTGACTAGTTGCATATTGATCACATTGATCTCTTCAGTGTGGTTATTAAGGCATTCAACATAACTCCAGGCAGTTTGGCACATAAAGCAATTCCACTTCATTAACATTGTCTATTATCACAAAACAGTAACATTTATTTCAGTTTTTACATTAAAAACAATGCTGCAATGTTGCGCTGCCAAAGTCGAATCAATGATAATAAATCTAGTGCTAGTCTTATGTAATTTAGGCAGCTATCTAAACACCAGGTCTGCAAAGCCCATGCACTGGCCATCATTTGACTAGTGCACTGGTTTTGAATTTTCATACACTTGTTTTTGTATTTTAACCCTTAACTGGTGTATTTTATTTAGTATCATTCATTTGACTTGACATTAACGAGCTTTAAAAAAGTATACGAAAAAGAGATGGTGTCCTTTTTCTGTCGTGATGTGGTAACAGGCATTTATTAATTCAAATTTCTTCTGTTTTTCTCATTTTGTATTTTCCAGACCACAACCTGGACCTGGTGGAGAAAGACTTCACCATCAATACAGTAGCGGGGGCCATGAAGGCCTTCTTCTCCGAGCTGCCTGAGCCGCTGGTGCCCTACGCCATGCAGGGAGAGCTGGTGGACGCCTTTAGTAAGTCACAGCAACTTGGTTTGGATGTGGAAGAAGGGCCCTTTGCTAAAATCCACAGTGTGTCGGATTTTCCAAAAATCTTTTTCCGTTCATTTTAAGTTTTTTTTTTTTTTTTTTTTTTTTTTTTTTTTTAACCTAACAAGCAAAAACTGCTACAATCCGAAGCCATTCATGGGGAGAATTGGATTTGCCACTCGGTAAGGAAGCAGGGGAAGAGAGATGAAAAGAAGAGATGAAGGAGAGAATATCTAAGGCTCTGGACAGGAGGATGTGGGGTTGATTGCCCGTGGTGATGGAAGGACGCAGGACTACCCGGCCCTGAATGAAGCCATGAGAAAACAGTCATGTGTTAGATAAACGACGGCGCTCCTGCACTCTCCACAGCGTCTCTTTTTTCCCTCTTTGTGTCCTGTAATCTGTCAGAATGGAGATTTAAAGCGTAGCTTAGTCTTGCGTCGCGCCATAGAGATTTACCCGCAGGCCGTGAGGTGGCTGTCACTCACCGGGCTCTGCGTGCGTGTGCGTCTTTACCAGCCCCGACGAGACCCTTCAGCCGTGACAGAGACCTGATAAAGCTCCTGCGGTTTCTGCCACAATAGAGTAAAAGACGAGAGCGTGAAGAAGAAAAGTGAGGGAGAGGCAGGGCCGCAAAAACCTTTCGTTTGGTAGAAAATAACAAATTGGGCTTGGCATTTTCAGAATAAAAGCTTATGTGATCTTACTAGACGGCAGGGTGGAGGAAAGAGAGATCAGTAAAACGCTGATGGGTGGATTTTGCTGGAAAGCGTCATGGTGACATCAGTTTAAATAATAAATGAGCTGTAGGAAGTTAGTATGTTTTGATTAGCGGTGATAGACGTATAGCAGGAGGAACTGCGGCTGTGTGAAGTCTCCCTGCTTCAAATCTGTTTTTGATCCAAACTGACCTCATTGTGGGAATACGAACTCGGACTCTGACTGTAAATCATGTTTGTGATGTGGAGGAGAACATCTGCTCCTCTGCCTGCCGCTCTCTGCCTCGCTCACACACACACAGGACGGACTGTGGTGGCTGCTGACGTCAGTTTCTCTGACTCACTGCTCAGTGTCATCAGTGTTAACACACACCCTGTGCTGTGAGTGAGAGAGTGTGTGTGTACTCGCTGGGGTGGATGTTTTCCTCTCTGGAATGTTTGTAGATTTTTGTTGGGTTTCTTTTCTTCTGAGCCCTGCAGTGCTGTGCAAAAATGAAACAGTGCATGATTAGTGGAACACAGAATGGGTGCAAAATGCAGTAGAACATCTTCCAGTGAGCGCTGGACCTGCTGTCTGAGTCTCTCGTCGCGTATCGAAGGATCTGCGAACGCCTCGCTCGTGGCCGTGGCGTATTTGCCTTAGCTGCCCCTCTGCATGTCCCGGATTTATGTGCAAGGCCTTGGGATTATGACCGAACACCTCTAAACCAGAAGATTTAATGGTACCGTACCACAGGTTGCCGTAGGGCAGCAGCACCTCCATCAACCCGGACTTGATTTGATTATGTTAAGAGCTGCAGCATCACTTTCAGGACCTGCAGCTCTTCTTTGCACAGAAGCTAAATCTTAATAAACTCTAGCTGTTTGGGTTTGTTCCCCTCTGCGGCGAGATCAATTTGGAGCCATTGAGTTGCCTTCATGCTGTATTGCATGAAGGTTGAGTAGCATTATATTACACCTGCTGAGAGGTTTTTTAAAGGCGTGTGTGTGTGTGTGTGTGTGTGTGTGTGGGTGTGTGTGTGTGTGTGTATTTTTGCCACTGAGATGTGTGAAACCGGTGCTGTTGTAGGATGAAATGACTGTGTCCTGCACAGAATTTTTCAAGAACTAGAACCAATTGCTTTCCTCACGCTCCTCCAGCTCTCTTCCTTTCTGTGGTGCTCGACCCATTCCTCCTCCTCCTCTTCCTCCTCCTCCTCCTTTCTTTACCCTCCACTTTCGCCCCCCTGACATCTTCTTCTCTCTTCCAGTAATCTCTCCTTTCAGCCACGTTCCCTCACCTCTCGTCTCTCTCTGCCGCCATTCAGAGATCAACGACAGGGAGCAGCGCTTCCAGACGATGAAGGATGTTCTGCGCCGCTTCCCCAAGGAGAATTACGAGGTTTTCAAATATGTCATCAGCCACTTGAACAAGTGAGTGAGTGACGGGGTCGGACATGGCCTCGGGCAGCCGTGCTGACCGCGCTGACCGTCACCCGGTCAAGTGACCCAGGAGTGATATCACGAGAAAAACCGACAGAATAGAGGTTTCATTTAGGCCCAGTCACGATCCGTAGGAGCGAAGGTTGAATCCACTCTGTGTGAACGCAGATGGCCGCGGACGCTACGGTTCGCTCTTACAGTAACGGATTGTTATCGAGGTTTTTGCAAATTGACAATTGTGTCACAAAACACTCGTACAAATGCAAATCTGGGGGGGAAAAAACAGCAGTTCACAACCAAAATGAGCAGTAATAAGATGACATCAAAAGAATTTTAAAAGAATGATTGGTACACAAAATACTGTTCTGTTGTTCTTCAGGTGTTTTTAAAGTATTTATTTGCCAAATATGGACAAATCTTTAATTGTAGGAAAAACCAGCCAACAAGAAGACTGAAAATAAAGAAAAAGCAACTGACTTAAGTTTAGATATTCAGACTGCATCTGTAACTGTATTGCAAATCTTTTATTAAATTAACATGCTGTCATACTTTAATTAAGTAAGATTGTTTTCACCAATCTTCTGATTCCATTTATTTAGCTCCTTTACTGCGACATCTGAAAATAAGATTTAATTAAATCAAAAAAAAAAATATAGCTGCTCATGTTTGCATATAATTAATTGTCAAGTATGCATGTTATATTTTACTAAAAATACATCTGCTTCATTTTCTGCATACGATGAAGTCCTGTCCTATCATCTCACTTATCCACTTTACTCCTTTAAAACATCCATCTACACATTTTCCCTTTATCTGCCTTTCGGTCTGGAGGTGACCCCAGCCAAACTTTACGCAAAGCACATGTACTCATATTCACACCAATATTCCAGTTAGAGATTCGCCTGACATGCATGTGTTTGGACTGTGGCGTCTCATTTTGAAAGACATCAAACGAACAGAATTTTATTTTGGTTTATTCATATTTGAACCTTATGAAGGCCTTAAAATGTCATCTTTAAAAATCTACAAGGTCTTCCCAGCAGTCCGTGTCCTTTGTTGTTCTCTGTAGATACAGGATTTGAGTTCTTTATACCTTGATTTGAGTATTGTGGCTTACAGAACTCTCCTCAAAGCTAAAAATGATTGCAGTTTCATGGGGTTTTTTTTAATTTATGTTGTGTTTTTAACTTGATGTTTTCTCTTAATTAGAAGAACCTCCCAACTGCAACCTTGAAAACACTTCTATAAATACTCAGTTAAATATTAGGACACATTCGACTGAGTAACTTCTGTCTTCAAATGTAAAACAGATCCTCATTTCTCGAGCAATAGCTTGAATCGTACTGTTTGACTGATTGATTTCCTACCTTGGTTACGATTGTCATGAGGTTAAAACCTACTGAGCTGTAAATATTTGAGCTGCTGCGGATCATGTGACGTCTTCCTTTCTCAGTTTTGGAGTTGAACTTGACGTTGTCACGTCAGAAGAGGTAAATGTTCACGGTCTTGTTTCTGTTTCGCAGGGTGAGCCAGCAGAGCAAGTTGAACCTGATGACCAGCGAGAATCTGTCCATCTGCTTCTGGCCGACGCTCATGAGACCCGACTTCACCACCATGGACGCCCTGACTGCCACCCGGACCTACCAGACAATCATCGAGGGCTTCATCCACCAGTGTTCCTACTTCTTCTACAATCAGCCCCTGGCGGACGGCCTCCCCGGCTCCCCCACCTCCACGCTCTCCAGCGGAGGAACGTCCGCCTACTCCTGCATGGCCGGAGGCTACTCCTCCTCGCCGACTCCGTCCCCGACTCCCTACGTCCTCCCCGCCACCCCGCCCGTCATCCCCCACTACGGCCCCCCCATCCACCACCACCACCACCACCTCCAGCACCAGTCCCCGCCTCGCTCCCCGCCCCCCACCCCGCAGTCCCCGCTGCCGGCCCTGCTGCCGCCCTCGCTGCACCCGCACCACCCCCCGACGGAACAACACACGCTGTGAAGCAGGGATCAAGGGAACGAGAGGCCGGTGCGAGCAGATGGATGACGGGAATCAGCGACGCAAAGGTTCGGGACTCGGAGATTTCAAAGTTTGGGAATGGAACTGAAGGAGAAGAAGTAAGGACAGGAGGTCGGAAGTGAATATGGGAGAGACTGGGTGAGATGCAGTATGTACAGGGAGAAACCTACATGTTTGGGAGAAGGAGGCCTCCTTCGAGCCTCTGTTGCTTTTAGAAGAAAAAAACAAATGGACACACACAAGCCAGCGAAGGGGAACAGTGAAGAACCTCGGAACTGGCAGTATGATCTCTCTCCCTCCTCGACACTTTATCCCTTTGTCTCTCGGTCTCACTCCTCGTTGCCCTGCCCTCCTTGCCTTATAGCCGATGTACACAAACACTAATTGAGGAGCAAGGTGTTGCCAGTAATTGTTAAAGGGACTCAGGGAGGGATTAAAAAGTAAAGTGCAACAAGGGGCAGGGGGACTGTGCTATATTGGGAATGCTTCAACACACACACACACACACACACTCACTCACGTACAGAGGCCAGTGTGCCTGCAACAGCCATTTTCTTCAACCTCTTAGCTCCTAACTGAATGGGGAAAAAAAAAAATTGCTGCCCTCTGCACTTTTGTTTTTCTTTTTGTGTTTTTCGTTTTAAAACCAACTCACCTGCTGTAGCAGCCTGGAGGCGGCGGCCGGGATGAAATGGAGCAGAGAGAACGAGTCAAAGGACTTCGGCGAGAGACCCACCACTACTCACCCGGCTGGATGTTCTGTCCCTCCGCGGTTCACAAATACTTATCTGTCAGTGGAGAAAACACACACACACTCACACTCACACTCACACACACACACACACACACACACACACGTGCAGGCATGCAGGCAAAATCAGTTTTATTTGAAGCGCACAGGAAGAAAGAAAAAAAAAACATCTCAACCAACTGGCTGTTCTGGGCAGCAGATTGGACCAAAGGATTATGGGTGCTGTGACACCCTTGGCATTTTGGGAAGGTTCCTCTCATTCCCCCAGTTTGCACGGTCTGTCATGGGAGTCATCAGCCTCATGCTCTGTTCCTGAAAACACATTGAGGATTATTTAAAATGGGATTTTTCATTTTTTGGATTGGTCGAAATTCATATTCTCTCATTCTTGATCAGTTTTGATTTTATCATGTTGTTGCTGATCGGAGAAAATCTGTGAAGAATCCAGGCCTCTGGCAGTCCATCTGCATGTTTGCACCTATATCCATGCCTTTTTTTTTTTTTTTTTCAAGCCTGAATTTCCGTATATATTTGACAGATAGAGGGAATAATTCCAGCATCGGACCTTCACCTGTCATGTTGCTTTTTTCACGCTGCGGTGGCTTCACCAGTGAGCTGCTGCTGCTGCAGTTTTCATTGTGAGGAAGTGAGGACCTTGTTCAAAAAGCACTTTTCTGAGCACTTTGAAGGCACATTTTAAATTGGAGCTGCCTTGACATGACAGCCACCTTTCACTTTTTTTTCCCCCGGTTGTCTTTCTCTCTCTCCCTTGTCTGCTTTCCTTCCGTCTTTCAGGGAGCACACCACTGACATCTAGAGCAAGAAATTGTTAGTGCAGCCATAGATTCATTCCTGCATGGGTGTAGCACCTCTTCCCTACTGTGTTTTTCACCCTCTTGACATTTTCATATATCGGTGCAATCCTCAGCATCAGTCTTCATTTTCTGCCATGTCAGAATGAGTTTAGGTGTAGTGGAATGAATCAAAACAAAAAAAAAAAACCCCAGCAGTTTTAAACTAGGCACAAATCAAATGAGATTAATACATCCTGACTGACCACCTGGAATGTGGCCACATGCTTTCTGGCAGACATGCAGATGTTTTTGAAAGATTTCTTCGCTTGTCTTTTGTTAGTTTTCACATCCCTGCGGACATTAACTCGGCACTCAGCCGTTCCTTAAGGGGTTCATTCCACTTCCCAGAAAATCATAATGTAGTGGAAGGAAATGAAGACGTAGTGACTGAGGCGCGATGTAGCATTACAGGGCAGAAATAAGAGCTGGAAGCAAGACTCGAGCTTTGACAGGTGGGAGGCTTTTTTTTTTTTATCCTTGGGAATAATTGGTTAACTGTTGCTCCGGGCCTTGGCATGCTGTCCTCTTAGGACGCCGCGTCACACCTCTGGAACGATGACTCAAACTCGAAATATAATTTGTAAGACTATAACCACTATGGCAGACTCCCCCCGCGGTGGCTGTCATGCCACCACATCCCCTCGTCGTTCCCCGTCCGAGAGCGACGGCGAGCAGAACAGACAGTCCATTCATCCGTCTGCATGACTTGAATGAAGCATCACTACATTCCTCGGCCCGGCCTGCTGTTACCGTAGTAACCAGCGAGATGGGGCTCGAGGAGAGCTGCTGGGTCCCAAATCGAATCGAAGCTGATTTTAAATAGTGTGTGTGAGAGAGAGAGAGAGAGAGAGAGAAAGAGAGAGAGAGTGACCAATTTGGGAGTTTTTTTTTTAAGAGAGCGCTCGTATGAACGTAGATGTGTTAACGTTGAGCAGATGCTCACTAAGGTCAGTTACCTTGTTCGACCCTGACTTGCACTCCTGCGTGTCTCTTCAGACTGTCCTCTACTAAAAGAGAGGAAAAAAAAATCCTTTCAACCAATCACTGAACTCCTACCTATTACTACCTATTTGCATTGTGTGTGTGTGTGTGTGTGTGTGTGTCTGTCTGTGTGTGAGCGGGTGAGTTTGAGCTAACATGGTAGCAAGCTGGGCTTGGCAGTCCGCCAGACACCAGCGTGATCCAAACAAACGTGAAGGAGAGGAATGCGGCTCTCCTTGCGGTCATTACCCCACTGTGTAACCCTGTTAGCTCGTCCAGATTACACACACTGATCCTCAGAGAAAGTGTGAGAGAGATGAGGGGGAGAGGGGGGGACGGACGGACGGACAGCAAACGGGTGAATGGGATCATTATTTGGGAGATGGAGGGAGGAAGGAGGAGAGACCACTGGTACTTGTGTGTGAACGCCGGCCAGTGGCGTTCCCTGTGTATATCAATGTGTTAATACTGAACCGACTGTGAGGCAGCCAAAGACTGTGGAAACAAGAGAGCTGAGGGAGAGATGGGAAGCAAAGTGACAATTTAGATGAACAGTTGAATAAAAATGTGACTTTGGTTCAGCGATATGTGGCTGCAATGCTTTTGTTTATTTCTTTGGTTCTTTTTATTTGTCTTTTTTTTTTTCTTTTTTTTTTTGCAACAATGGTGACAGATGTCTGTTAAGTTAAAATGAGAAACAAGCAAAACTATATTCAAATGGTTGTTTATTGGTATGTTAGGGGGTCTAACACTTTGCCCTTTAGTCAGTGGTGATAGAAAAAGTTTCTTTTCATGTTTTATTTTAATAAATAAAAAAATACAAAGCTTTTTTTTTTTTTCCTTTTTAACAATTTCTTTGTGAACGATTGAGAGATCAGCCCAGTATAGTGCATGATTTCTTCCCAGTCAAGGAAGAGGGCTCCACCACTCTCACTATTTAAGAGATGATTAAAAAAAATATTAAGAAACTACATGGGGGTGAAAAAAAAGAAAAAAATGAAGTACTGTAAACTGAAAAGATAACATCAAACAAAAAAAGTCATTATTTGCTGAATATGGTAATTTGTCTCAATGGGAATGGTGTATACAGCAAGGCCTTATGTGATCTGTATCATAGTTAATAAATCAAATCTTGTAAAAACTTGTGTTTCTTGTCCTGTTTTAATTATATTTATGCCCAATTTATTTATTTCCATTTTAATGTCATTGAAAGTCCATTGTTTTGTCAGTTATTGCTGTGCTTCACTAATCCACCCCAAGCTGCTAAGAGCATCCTGATAATTCACTCACTGCTTTGGATATGTTTGTTTTCCTCACCTTACAACGAAAATGTTCCAATACACAAGTCTGCAAACAAGTAAGTTCCTATTAGCATTATCTATTGAATTGCATTTTATCGAATGTATTGATGGATGATTGTGCGTCATTGGCACATACAAAACATGCTATTTTTGCAAAACTGAGGAAAAGTTGGGAAGTTTCATTAAGAGCTTTAAAGTGTGTTAAACATGTATAATCTTCATCTTCTGTATCACTTTTGTTGAGGTTGACATCGCGGGAGCTGGAGCTGATACCGAGTGCAGGGTGCGTCCTGCAGAGGTCAGAGGAACTAAGACTTAACTGGTCAAGACTTTTGACAAAGTGAGTTTTATCGATGTTATTGTCTTATATAACTGGCTGTATGGGATCTAGATGAGTTGTGATTCATTAAGTGAGTTGAATTACGTGTATTTCAATTATTTTTCCTGTATAAGTGAGACGACTTCATTTATTTAGTACATTTCAGCTGCAAAGCGAGCTGCAGAATGAAAATAAAGCAATAAAATAGTGAAGAAAGCATTAAAAAGAACAAAAAGTCAATGCAATGAGTAACTTTCTGATTCAGTTTGGCATGAATAGATTCATTGCTTCAGTGAAACAAATCACTCATTAGTTTGAAAAGTTGCATATCTTACCCTCTTGAGAGGAAGAAAAGCTTATCGGAAGTTTTATTTCATCACAGTTTGTTCAAGGACAGTCGCGTTGATTTTAACAGTTTGTCTAGTTTTAATTATGACTTTGTGAAATTATGAAAATGTGCAGGTGACACATTTTATCTCACTGAGATCTTAAAATGAAAACATGGACTTTTCAATATTTTGGTAACTCTTCTTTTCATATCTTATAATCTTTCTCAAAAGCCATCACGTTGACTTGAGTAACTTGAAAACTGTCGTGTGAATCCGTAGCACAGGTTAAAACCGATTCCACTCTATTAATGCTTTACTTAAAATAAAATCCCATGAGATTGTGTAACTAACAGATTCAGGGCAGCAGCAGCTTTTCTCAGCATTTCTCATTAGAGTCTTAGGAAGAGACAAATTATTAACCTGATTTTTTTGTGTTATTTTATATATTATAAAGACACTTTTCTTAGTTTGTAGAGTGCTGAACACCTCCAAGAAGTTAATACAGCAGTCTTTCAGAAGTAAAGCTGGCCACAATGTGAGAAACAGTAGAACAATTCCAGCAAAATCATCCTCGCGTGTGAAATTGCAAAAAAAATATATTTGCAAACAGATTCAAGCAAAAAGAACATCAACAGCTGGTAAATAAACAGCGACACATCAGCTGAAAGGCTTCGCCTTTGTCTCTGGTGGAGCCGTGATTTTGGAAACAAAAGCTCAACACAGCCTCGAGTGGCTTCGCAAGAAGACTGAAAAAAAACAAATCCCCACTACCGTTTGACAGTTGTTGGGCAACTTTTCTAACTGTTGATAGCAAACCATTGCATCAAGTTTTAAATTTACAGTTTTCAGAGAATAGGAAAGCGGTGATTTCTGTGAAGTTTTGTTTGAGTGTTAGTTTTTAAAGCAGAGTTTAGTGTTTGTGCTCTTTCTGCTCATTGCTGAGGGACGGTGGGGCCACTGGGAGCCGGGACCAGGTCACAGGGGCCCGCGGGACCCTGCTGGTTCCTGTGAGAGCCGCCCGGGAGGGGCTCCGTCTGTGCCATTCCAGGGCGATGTGAGGCCTCTGGTCCCAGTGAGGCCAGTGTGAAGGCCTCACTGCCATTTCATGGTGCCCTCATCTGACCTTTTCATTGAGTCAAACCAAAGGAAATCCATTTCCATGACCTTTGTGGTGCATCTCTCCATTCTGGCACAGGAAGAAAAAAAACCCGAGCGGCTGATTGGGAATGAAAAGGGCAAAGCCGTGTGCACACAGGACACACGACCCTTGAACTCCAACCTTTAAGAACTATCAGGAGGGGGAGAGGGGTCTGGGGTTTGATTGAAAGTCAAATACAGGGATTGTCAACATTGCTTGACAGACTGAAAGTACTCACACTCACACTGTTGGAATTCAGTTTTCAATCCCTTTTTTTTAGTGCAGCACTAATTTCAAAATGGCCATCTCATGGACATTTACCATATTAAAAACAAACAAAACACAATTCTACATGAGCAGTAAAGGCGACAGTGGAACGGAACACTCCCTTTTTCAAGAAGAAACCCGCAGCAGAGTTCCTGCTTCTACCGGTTTACGGTTATAGAATAATGAGAAAGAACAGGATTGGACAGAGAGCAACAAACGAGTTAACATCAGACAGTAATCTATTACACGGGCTGCAGATTTGATCACAGATCACAAACTTCCAGCTCAACTGCCAGAGACCCCTGCTAGAAGACAGAGAGCAGATAAGGGCAGCAGATCCCCTCAAGGCCAATTTTCAGACATTAATACATTATTGGTTTCCCAAGTTATGGGAAATGGAAAGTGGTCTTGAGTAGATTTGAATCTGATATACTCTGACAAACACAGTAATAGCCTTTGTTCCTTGATATTCTCGGAGCGCACGTGCCCATCCCCGGCTTAGAGAGGGGTGACCACAGACTGCAGGACGGAGACAAAAACCTAGTGAAATGTGAAAGTGACTCAAGAATGTGACGAGAAGAGAGAATCACTTAACCTGGAGCAGCTTAACTCCAAGATAATTCATATGACCTCTGAGCCAGGCTGGACTAAAGCCTTTATCATAAAGGAAAGTGTCATTCTTGATCTTGAAAGTAAAACATACGTTTGTTTGAATGTTAATGTACATAAAATGGAGCAGAATGAGGGCTGGATGTTCGATATTCTGGAGGGCAAAGGTCGAGGCTTGTTGTTTCGACTGGACCTTAAGCGGATCAGAGTCGGTCCTTCACCACCTTTTGTGCAGCAGCCGGCTCTCCAGTCGGTTTCCTGCACACACACACACACACACCTTGTGATTACACCAAGGCTCCACTAGGAGGCTGACTTGTCTCACGCTTCCTCGCCGAGCCTGGCTCTGCTGTATCTGGGTAAAGGAGGCAAACAGGGAGCGTGGACCTAATTGATTGGGTCAAGATTTGGATGTCAGCACAGAGACGACGCTTTAATCCCGCGCTCTCGGAGAGGTGATGATCGCAGGAAGCGGGCATCTGAAGACTCCCTCCCCCTTTACCCCCCCTGACTTCCCCCTCTCACAGTTTGAAGTTTGAGGAGGGGAAAAAAAAAATAGGTTTGACTGAACTCCAGAGATCGTGCAAGGATGGTGGGTGCTCAGTGAAGTAATCCAAAGAATAAAGACAAAAGAAGTTAATTTGAAGTCATTGTTGCTCTGCATTAGAGGTGTGATGCTCGCTCAGTGCGTGGCACGGCCTCAAACTTCTGAGGTAGACAGAAAAGAGGAGGATGAGGAGGAAGAAGGGGACATATATAGAGAAAAAGAGACTGGTCTTATGATGAGTCGAGGCACGTATCTCCGCTCAACCGTGTCTTTCTGGGCTTGGAGCTCGCAGCTGCGGCGGCGGGTATTGAATTCAGATGCGGCCTGTCTCTCCGCTCCGGCCGCTACAGGTGGAAATGCTCTTATCAATACGGACTGTCCGAGCCTGACTGCGGCCCGATCCGTCTCATTGATGATTTTAGGTGCCCCTGCCCTCCCTCTCCTCCCCGAGGAGCCCGATTGATTAATGTCTGGGTCACAGTGGTATTTCCATATTGATACCTCGATTGATGACGGCGCTTCAGGAGCAAGCCATATTGACCAGCTGGAAAGTGATACGTTTCAAACTGTTTGGCCGATGTATTTATGCATAATGGGCATAATGAGAGCCGGAAACATGCGGCGGATCCATGATCTGCTGCTATAATCTGCTAGTTGAATTCAGCACAGCTCGATGTTCTGTAGAAAATAATCAATAATCCAACAATACCAACAACAACAGTCGGTTTAAGACTCACTGTCTCCCCATGGAGATATTTGTTCCCAGGTGACTTACACTGTTGAAATTCTAAAGGGATTATTGGGCTCCTCATTCTTTGTGGCACTGTTTTTCATAAAAATATAATGAAAGATTTGTCAGGATGAACTTGGAACGGACCAACAAGAGAGGTAAAAAAGACAGAATCAATCACACACAGAGGTATAATGTAAAATTTATTTGACCGTGCATTCAAATTAACCAGGCTTCATTAATCCCCTTGGAGAAATTCATTTTTCCCCACATTTACCCCATTTTCTAAGATGTGGAGGGCAGCCACATTAGGACACTCCTGAGGGTCAAGGGCCTTGCACCGGGAGCCACAGTGCGATTTAAACTTGCAAACTCCTGATTGTCCTCTTCCCCAGCCTCTAGGCCACCACTTGTGGCTGAGCAGTGCTGTAGTGGTTAGTGATCCTGCCTCACAGTGAGAAAGCCCCCAGTCCAAGTCTGGGTTGGATTTCTGGTCCCATCTGCGGGGATTTCGCATGTTTTCTCTTAGTGGTTGTGGTTTCTTAAGGTTAATTGGCGACTCTAATCTGCCGTGGCTGTGTGTGACTCATAGAGAGGCCACAGTTACGTAGTGGTTCGCACACTTGTCTCACAGCGAGATGATCCCTCTGTTTGATTGTAGGCTTGGGGCCTTTTTGTGTGGCGTTTGCATCCTCTTATTGTGTGAGGGCTTTCTGCGAATACTTTGGATTCTTCCCATAGTTGAAAACATGCAATTGGTGTCTTTAACTTGATTGCAGGTATGAATGAGAGCTACTGTGTCTGTCTCACTGTGTTTGCCCTGTGACGTTTTGGGTCTGGCATATAACCTACCTCTGCAAAGCTAGAACTGACATTTTTTGCCTCATATTTGTTAGTTAGATAAAGTGATACAGAAGATTGATGGATGTTGTATACTTTTCTGTACTGTAATATTATGGTAGTTGTTGCTGGTGAGAGTAACACATATTTTTCAAAATTAAATTTAAAAAGGCGTGTGACTATCGGGTTGCATGCTGATCAGTAATATTTTTTAACTGAAACCTTAGATTTATAAAAAGCAGAGCTAAAAACCAAGTGTTCAGCTTTCCAGATGCAGCCTGAGAATTGTTTCTGTTTGACACTAGCACTGATTTTTGTTTTGTGCCTCGAATAGTTATATTTATTCTTACAAGACTATGTTACAATATTAAACTGAATGCAAAGGAGAGATTTGGCTGCTATATTGAGGTACAGGAAACTGATAAGTTGAATGGATGTCTTACAGTTCTCCTCAGGAGACTGTTTATATTTACTCTCAAATTTATTCCAGCTCTGAGCTATTTTACCACAGGTGGACTAGAAGTGTGTTTGCAGTTGTCATCATCAGTCTGATGACTGGAACACTGGACTAATGGATTGTTTGCAGAGTCCATTTATATGTGAATATTACCTATCCTAGTACTCTGGACCAAGTGAGAGAATTGAGAATTGTTCAAAAAGCAGGTCTTGGTCCACTTTATAGTGTGGTTTGATTGAAGTCTAAATGTAGTACCGCCCAGCGATGTCCAAACAGACCAAACACTGAATGTGACAGGTGTCACAACTGAGTCCTTTCAGCAGAGCTTTGTGGGTGCCGGTTTGTGCAATAAAAGAAATTCTGCCACTATTCTGACTTGTTTATACATATTTTAAGCTGCTGGTCAGTTCTCAGTTGGTAAAAATACCATCACACAACAGTCCCCCCTTGAACTGCATCACATTTAACTCACATATGAAGAAGCAGAAGAAGTCACACAAAAAGCTACAAGATGTGTATGTAGAATTGCTATGTATTTATTTGTTTATTGCCTATTTGAGGATGAGGGTAAAGATCTTCAGTTTTCCATTAGAATACCCATTTTATTTATTTCTTTATTTATGTATTTATACTACTCTCAAACATAAACTGTTTCAAGACTTATTGACGTATGTTGCTCGAAGAATACACAAAGTAGCTAATTAATGTAATAGTAAAGCTGCCTTACATCGTTACTTTCATTCAATGTGAAACAATATTAAAATGTTTATTTTTCATTTTATTGTCAGGCATATGGAAGTTTACATAAAGTATGTCAACTTCCAACATTTCTATTTCCGGGTTTACGTTCAGCTTGTAGTAACATACTTCCGAGCTGTTGTCAGGCAACCACATTCTAGAACCTCCGACATTCTGAAAAGAAATTTGAATTTTAACTGTAAATTGGTAATATAATAATAATAATAATAATAATAATAATAATAAAGTCAAATCCAGCATCTGATTGGTTGGGGAAGATATCGTCATAAAGATCGTCCAATCAAAAGTTGAGGTAGGCGGGACATTGCGTGGCCATGAAACTTCTGCGTGGTAATCAAGAGCTAGACAGAAATATGCTTTTGGTTTTATAAATTAGGCAACTTGTACAATTATGAATTTATAAACGTACAGGGAAACTGGAAGCTAATATAGCGTTTTTCGTCCAGCTATCAGGTGCGTATTTGAATAAGCAAAGCTGAAGTTAGTAGGAGGAAATCAGTGTACATGTGCAAAATCAGATTTAAGGTTATAGTAAATTGCAGTTTATACGGCATGTTTTATATTGGGTAGTTTGCATAGGTTAAGTAAGTGTAGCAATGTGGCATCTACTCCAACGTGATTTATTTCACCCAAGTTTATTGTGGCTGGGGTGTTTACATAGTTTTGTCAGCCCCTTGTTACTGTGTGATCATATTTCCGAGGTATTTCCACGCTACCTTTCCAAAAGTGGCAGTTTTTTTCTTCATTGGGTCAAGTGCACACACTGCATAATGCAGAACAACTCCACAGAGAGCCCAGAGTTTGTGAACCCAATTTTGTCGACACCCTAATTTAAAGGACGAGGAGACAACATGATTCTGTGGGACTTGTTCTGCTTGTTGTGGAGATTACTTTAGAGGCAGAGGGCATTGTGTGGAGATGATAGTCAGTGAGGGGAAAAACAAAAAAAAAAAAAAAAAAAAAAAAAAAAAAGAGGAATAAAATGTTTGGTCGAACTGATCTCACTCCCACTTTCAAGGTCAGTGGTCAAAACAGGCATTCGGCCTTCAGGTCCCTAAGACAAGGATCAAGTGCCCAAATATATATCTGCTGATTACATCTCCTGAAGTGGAAAAAATGCAAATAATAAATGTATGAGCAACGTGCTTGTTTTTTTGCTTGATTAATTATGCCGTTTAATTCCAGATCCACCACGCAGCTCCGCCGTATAATTTCCCAGTGGTCTTGGCTGTTTCTTCTCTCACATGCGCTCTCTCCTTTTTTTTTTTTTTCTTCATTGCAAAATGAATCATGGATCCAACCGCCTGTACCCGGGGGAAAGCGGCGAGCTGGCGAATGGGCTGACCAATCATGAGCATCAGAGGCAGACACACAGACGGGGAGAGCCTTTTGTTGTGCGCTGCACTCATCAAGTTAGAAGACAACTACCGATTTGGCCCAAAGAAAATTAAAAGATGGAGTGTAAGCAGACAAAATAACCAACTTCGGCCGTGTTTGTCGATCTGTTGTCTCTCTCGTGTGTTACATTAAAGGCCCTCTTTTCTCCTTAGTGCTCTCCTGCTTTTCCAATCAAGAGTGTCCAGAGTGTGTTTATCTGAGTGGGTGGCAGAGTTTCAGCACCATTCATAATGTCAACTGGGATCCCGACTGCTCTTCTATTCCCAGCCTGGCCAACCCTCTCTCAGCCTCCTGACAGTTCCAGGTTAGCACTCTTTCCTCTCTCCCCTGGCCCTCCTCTTCTCTTCCTTCCAGCTTTCCTCTCCCGCTCTCCCAGGGGTCCCACTGAGAATACTGCTCAGATCCAGGCCTCTGAGCCCCAAAGCCGGTCCTAATCCTCTGCATCGATCGTCCTGAGAATTTCCTCCCCAGCACAGCAGGCCGTGCTCCCCGGCGCTCCCATTCCTCTGCCCTGAGCAGCCAGCACTTCTCAGTTAGAGAGACACAGAAAATCGGGCCAGGCACATTACCTGTGTCTTCTCAACAGATGGGCCCTGTTGATGTGATGTGTGTTATTAGGTGGTTATGGCAGGCTGCGCGTTGCTCCTGAGAGCGTCGATGTTGCTGCCTTTCCAAATTCAGTTAGACTTGGCTGTGATCGCCTCGATGAGCTCTCCTTATTTCAAGCTGAGGTATCTATATAGTCTTCTTTTTTCTAACACGGGGCGCAGTCAGAAAATTGGTTTGGATCTCTTTTTCAGCACGTTTTTCTGCTACAGTGCCTTCCAAAGTGGGGATACTTGTTCATAAGATGGCCCGTCTGCAGCTCTCGTGGGTCAGTTAGAGATGTTTTGCAGAACTTTAAAGTCATACTAAACAAACAAAAGCAGTCATGTATTAATTACGGCTAGGTGAAATGTCAATAGTTTCATGGATTAATGTCACGGTTAAGTATATATGTTCAGGTAGGTAAAAGTGAAAGGCCAAAACAACAGAGCCCATGATGTTCCAGCTGGGGCTACAGCTACAGGAGAACCTGTTGAATAAAGCAGGATAGGAGATGGATGGAACTTCATGATTGTGAAGTTTCCGGTATTTTATGTTAGCATGTAGAACAACTTCACAGAAATAGCATAAACATAAGCAATTAAATTTTATAAGAATGTAAAAATTGTAAAAATTTCAGCTGTGACAGACAGAAAGGTTAAAGTCAGGTGGTGTCGTAGGTCATCTGGCCTTGAGGTTACGTCATACTGAAAGGGTTGGAATCCACTGCAGTGATATATGTACACAGCAGCAGATCACTTCAAAATACACACGCACAAAAAAAAAAAAAAAAAAAAATCAGCAACTCAAAGAGAAATCTAAAACATAGATCTCCTGGCGTGAGGATAGGCCACATTTCCATCCATCATGCTTAGGAAGATAGAGTAATGGAAGATAGTGTTATGCTATACAACTCTGCTGGAAGATGAGAAAGCATCATTACTGAAGTCCTCCTGGGTAAGCTCCCAACCAACAGTCTATCCCGTGCAACATACTTGTTCATAATTTATTTACGCGGCAAGCTTCCCCTGGACTCTGCTGTGTGTCTTTTACTGCAAGTGTGGAGGATTTCGAGAGGTGTTTTCCTCTATTTCTTTCTGCTTGTGAACAAGACCAGCAAGGCTATGTATCCAGTGAAGTAGTTGATGATTAAACCTCATACTTTATTAACATGTTTTCGGTGCGGCTGGCATGCGAACTCCATTCCAATCATGAATGAGAGATGGCAAATCTGGAACATTTGGAGCCGTTAAAATGCGGCTCTACGGGCCAGTAAGAGAATCTCTGTCTGTACTGGCATTTAAGAGCCAGTGCAGATGGTAATGTATCAATACTCTTTTAAACAGGGCTCGCAGCCACATTAGTAAATCAACCCCGGAGATATATTTGGCAATATCTATATGCAGTCCTTCTTGGGTAAATAAATTTTGTGGAATTGTTGTTTGGCGAATCGTCACAATATACTGCAAATGCATGTTTTATCTGCAGTTGGGATTTACTGATGGGGATAAATTCACTGCTCCCTCGCGCCCTGTCTGCGCCTCTTTTTCAGCCTGTTTACTCTTTCCTCATTTGTTTTTTTTTTTTTTTTTTTAATTTCTACCTGAGCTGACCACATTTACTACGCTTTCACAAACTCACACACACACACACACACCCTCATTTCTGCAGTGTTTCCCTCCATCTCCTTACACTCTGCCCTCTATACTTCAGTGCGCTGCTCTTTCCTCTCATACCTTCCCTTCTCTGCCCTTTCCTCGCGCCCGTCTCCTTCCTTCCCTCACTCTTTCTTGCTGTTTTACCCTTGCTCTGCCTGCTCTCTTCTTGTCCGCTGCTGCCCTCCCTCCCTCCCTCTCCTCCTCTCCGCTCTTCGCGCTCCCTCTTTCTCTTTATTAATTTATTGGGTTGTTATTCTCCTTGCCTGGCTGTGCTAATGAAGGCAGGATGCAGATGAGGGCTAAGGTCATCTCCGTTGTGATCGACCCCACCGCCCTGCAGCATGGCACTCTGACTGGCACAGGTCAGTGGCAGCTGTCAATCAAAACACACACATGCACGCATACATTCACGTGCACTCCCAGACACGGTCACGAAAGGAAATGTGTGTATATCAAGATAACAGCTGCGGTAAAGGATAATTAACCATTTGCACTGAATCCCACTAATTTAGATCATGAGGCAGTGCGGTTATAATACTAACAAGATGGACGTAGTTGGAAAACTCTCGTGGACACCACTCCAGCAACAATCCAAATGTTTTTCAGCTCATTGAGTTTTAAGAAGAAATTAACATCTTTTATGTATTTACATTTGCGTCATTTAAATCTTAGATCCAAACTGAATCTTTTCAGTGCTTGATGCATATTTGTCACGTTAGTCACACCATCTTATGGTAGCTTCACCTGGTAGCTACCAGATGAAGATGGACTAACTTGGTGTGCTATTTACACAAACTAGTATTTTTGCTTTTCGTGTAATTTCCCAACACGTGCAGTGCATTGAGTAGACTCAGACATTTGTTCATGCACACAGTCACATGTTTAGGATATGCAAACATGGTTGTGAAGTTGATGTTGTCGCTGTGACTGAATTTCCCAGAACCCTTACCTTGCTTATACACTGGGGCTTGGCAATTTGGGAAACATATTTCATTGTATTTTTTATGAAGGAACTGTGTGTAATTTCTTTATTTTTATTTTTTAAGTTTATCTGTAGACCTCAGTGCTTAGCCATCATGTATCCTTGTCCTAAAATTGTCAGTTTTTTGCTTCAAAGATCCACTCACCGTGATGATTGTATGGCATTTGTTAATGCAAAAACAACACCTGAAAAAGATACAAATTACTTTAAACAAGTATTTAGTTTTTCAGTTTAATTTTTTTTTTTAATTAATAACCATATTCAGTAAATATTGGTTTCAGCAAAATAGCCAACCTTCTCGTAAACACTCATTACTTGAAGGTAAGTTGAATTAAAAATATAAACAGCGCTCCAAAAGAAACATTCAAAATATATTCCACACATTAAAGTCACACTGGGAGGACTAACAGGGAGGAGTTTCATGTTTCCATGACATCTGGACAACGAGAGGAGCATCAAGGTCACATCGGTAAAGACCGCTCTTTTTTTCTCTGTTATACAAAGTTTGTGTTTTTAAAATCTCAGCCTCTGCAGATCAGAGTGTCTCACGTCTCAATATGACTTTATTTATGATGAATCACCTCGCCCTAACATTAGCATTCAGCTAAAAGAGCAATTGTCCAGTCCTGTCAATCACTGTGAAACCGCCTTGCAAAGCAGCCTGTTTTAAAACATCAATAACAGCTTGGTTTGCCAGAAATAAGCAAAACAACTAGCAGCAATTAATTTGTGATACTTGCTTCTGCTCAGAACGTATCTAAAAAAAAAAAAGTTACTTTCCTCCTCCTTTCCCGCCAACATGCACATATACGATCTTTCACTGATCACATTTCGTTGCAGTGTGTGTAAGTGTCTCTCAACCCTGCCATGCTGTTCGCTGGCCTTGACATGGTCGAGCCCTTTAGACGGCTCCTCCATGCATCCATATCTCGGCACTTGTAGCATTTACAAGCCCTGCTCTTCATCACAGCGTGTCATGTGTGTATGAGAGGGTGTGTGTGTGTGTGTGTGTGAGTGTGTGTGTATATTTGAATATGCACTCTGCATTCAGACATCTTGTAGGCATGTCGATTTTGTTCGTTGTTATTGTTGTGGGTTTATTTGTGTGCTCAGCCATGTTCTCGAGCGTGTTCACCTGCATCTGGGCGTGCGGGAGTGTGCATGAGCGCACAGCGATCGCGCACGCACGTACACGTGTGTGTGTGCACGCGCGCACGCGCGCGCACACACACACACACACACACACACACACACGCACACACACACACACATCTCTATTAGCAGTATAGTAGTGTTAACAGTGTTATGCCATGCGTGAACCTCCCCACCTTTCCCTCATATCTATGCAAAGCTGGGGTCCTGTCAATCAGTCACCTTGGTGACACAGAGCCCCACCTCCCCAATTAGAGCTGACAGGGCAGGATTAGGAGGGGGGCGGGCCCCCGCCGACCTGCCTACGTGTCAATCACGCGCCGGGCATCCACACGCCTGTTTACTGTCAGATCCCATCTCCGTCTGTCAGACTGCACGGCAACCGTCGCCCAGGGAGGAGGGGAGGAGGGGGGGCGGGAGACGGAGCGGGGGGAGGAGGAGATCTGATCGGAATTAACTATGCTTCTCCCCACAGACCGGCCGTGCTTTTAATTCATGAAAGGGATGAGAGGAAAGTGGGAAGAGAGAGGGAGTGATAGAGGGAGGAGAGCATTTAAAACCCAGAGCAGGGCCTTCTTTAGAAGTTTTCAGAGTGATGTTTCTTCTCTCCCTGACAATCACTTTTCTTCTCTCGCTAACTCTTCCATCCTGTCTTTCTCTCTCACTTAGACTTCTTTGGAAGGTGTGCTCTGTGCTACCTTATCGCCGCCATCAACGGCCTCCCTCTCCTTTGAAGTTGTTATTTGACCCTGGGTGTTTTTAAGTAGCACAAATATGTATTTGTGTTTTTTTTTTTCCGAGTTGGAGAGTTAAGGTCAATTTATTTAGTTCTGCACATGCTCATGCAAATTTGTGTCTCTGTTTCAGTACGTGTCGGGGGGTTAGGGTCCTGCCTACACTCCTACAGTATGTGAATACATAATGCCGTTCGGCTGCTCAGACTGTGCACTCTAAAGCAGTGTCATGTGTGCAGAGTTCACACAGTACTAATGGGTGTGTGTTTGTGTGTATCCTTGGCTCCGTGGTCGGTGGGTTGTGTGCATTTCTTCTTTTTCAGGGTCTCTGGTGGTGGACAACTTTGACCTTGGTGCCCCCTCTCTAATCCTTTAGCAAATGAGGGCTGTGTTGGGCTGAAGGGGGTGTTTGGGGGTCTGCGCCAAGCCACAGTTTTAGGATTAGAGGAGCAGAGGGAAGGTCTCGGGGTTATGCAGGATGAAGAAGAGGGAAACAATGGCTAGTAAGGGAGGAAAAGGAGGGATATTGCCAGGACTCTGTCGGTCACCAGTGGTCTCATTACCTCACTGAAAGAGGTTCCCTTTCCTTTTCATATTACTGCTTCATTTTTACTTTTTTAAGTCAGAAGGTTTACAATGTAGTTCGCGCTGCACAGTGGTGTAGTGCAAAGCGCTGTCGCCGCATGGCGAGGATTTCCCCAGCTGGATTCCAGGCCTTTCTGTGTGGTTCTCATGTTTCCCCTGTGTGTGGGGATCATTCATGTTTCTTGCCCCCGAGTGTGAATGTGAATGAATGAATTTCTGAGTCTTTGCTCTGTGAGCCGGTGTCTAGGATGTATCCAGCCTTCGGTTGGGCTCGCCCTGCGACTCTGAGCAGGAAGGACAATGAACAACGCACTGAACACATATTGACACTGGCAGACAGTTAGACCAGGGCCTTAAAATGTTTTTTTGATTTTTTGATTTTTCAAACTCTTCAAAGTTTCACTCAGACCTTTATATTTCTGGTCAGGTACAAAAGGTCCTTTTCACTTTTACTTGATTGGAGCTTTTATTAAACAATTAGATCATATTTGTTCTCTGGTCAAATTTAATCTAAAGAATAACAACTGCATACCTGCTAACTTAAATGGTATTCTTTGACAACATTTAAGCATTCTATGAAAAATGAATAGCATCTTTTTTTTGGGGGGGGGGTGGGGGTGAAAATGTCATGATTTTTATTTCATTTAATTAATTTATATTTATAGAGCACCAAATACAGCACAGGCATCTCAAGGCACTTTTACATACCATAAGTCACTGAATTCTCCATAACATGTACTTAATTTGTGCAAAGCAAAAATGCTATTATACAATAATAAATCAGATTTCTTTTTTTGTTTGCTGTTTCTAATGCTTAAAAACAAATTCCCAGCATGCGCCAATATTGTGCTACACAGATTGCACAACTGTGGAAGAAGCATGAGCTCCTTGCATCTCCAGTTATGTCTATTTCATGATCTCTTCTGCATCGTGCCTATATGATTGTCAGGGTGAATTAATGAACGTCAGTTTATTTTGAACAAACTGTTTGTCAGCTGCTTCGCTGTGTGACGTTGACAGGTGTACGTGTACCGTGTGTCGTTTACGCTGATACCTCAGCGTGCTCAGTATTTGTCGGTACCAGACGTCTGTTGGGCTGTACATGTTTGTATGTGTCTGTGCGCATTTGTGTGTGTGTGTGTGTGTGTGTGTGTGTGTGTGTGTGTGTGTGTGTGTGTGTGTGTGTGTGTGTGTGTGTGTGTGTGTGTGTGTGTGTGTGTGTGTGTGCGTGCATTAGAGATGCATTGCGGGGCTGTGTCTGAGACGCAGCTCAGGTGTCTGTTGGTGTCTGTTGAACGACCTCGCTGCAGGGAACAGGCTATCAGGCTGAGAGGGAGGCTATCATGTTAATTACTTTACACACACCCTGCCAGCCAAGCGTGCAACACAACTGCTACACACACACACACCTGAGCAAGAACAAATTCAAACACACACTGATACATGCAAAATCGTCCGTCTTTCTTTCATTTTGTCGTTTCTCTGTCTTCTCCACTCTCGCCGTTTGAAGGCCTTGGACATCAATTCCCTTCTGCTTTCAAGAAAGATTGTTTTATATTCTAATCAATTCAACTCCGTCCTGTGAAATTAATTGACATTCATTCAATGATTTTAAATTCCTCGGAGGCTGTTCTTTTGTTTCAGCCTGTCAGTGAGCTGCAAGTGAGATCGGGCTAAATGTTTTGTCATCTCACACTCTGGGGTAAGCTGCTCCAAAGCATGAGCCTGAGGTCAGCTTAACCTCTTTGCAGTCTCTTCTCTCGTCTTTACAGCTCGCGAAATGGAGGCGGCACTGTTCGGGGGGGGGCTGTGCAATACAGATTCATGATCAGAAACTTGGGTGAAGCTCATTCTTCTGTGGCAGCCTTCATATGTCTCCACAGGGCCATTTTTCTCCTCAGAATCATGTCAGGGGTTTGAAAGGAGGAGTCCGGTGCTCTGGAGCCGGGGAAACAGAGGAGCGGTATTGGCCGGGGCAGGTTGATGCCTTTAGTTAAATGATACTGGCACGCAGAGGGATTGCTTTGGGAAGTTGTCATCCATCATGATTTTAGACCGACTCAAAGCAGCACTCGTGCTTTTGGGGTTATGGTCTGGGATCTGTGATTGATGTGAAGTGGATGCGTGTAAGGAGTGTAAAAGACACTGTGTGTATTTGATTGCTCCAAACAAGCAACGATTGGCCTGTTGTGAGGACTCTTCCCTTTGGACAAGTTTAATTTTCTCTTCAATCTTACTGTTTGCTTGGTTAAGGAAGCAAATGGGAGCTCTAATTATAGTCAATCAAAATCAAATATTAATGATGGGTGCAATATTTTATGAGTCCTACCGTGTGTCTCGGTGTACACCCGCCTGGACTCACACCCGTATACATTATGGTACTTCTTTAAGCTAAAGCATTTAGTCTTTCTGTGCCTTCCTTACGCTTCTCATCTCTTGGTCCGAGTCTCACCCAAGTTAATTCTTCAATTAATGTGATCCCAATATTCAAGAGAGATCATGGAGTGGGCCCTGTCAATCGATGTCCAATTAGAGAGACTCCCTGAGAAGCCCGGGACTGACCGCTACAGTTGCTTCCAGAGACCAGGAGGTGTAGCGGGGTTGTAAGTTGACGGCGGAGGTTTAGAGGAGCTGCTGGAAAAAGGACGGAAGGGGAGAACCATTAAAGAGAGATGAAAAGATGGTGAGAGGAATACATTGGAGGTTTGTAAGTGGGTGGAGGTGAAGAGGGAGCACCGGGGTCTGAGGAGGTGGGGTATAGATGTTAGATGCTCAATCAAGCTGTGTGAGGACAGTGTAATTAATCCATTGAAGATGTCTGATTGCAGATGACTTTGGGAATACCAGAGTGGTGGCGATGCCTGAGGGAAGGGGGAGGGCAGCAACAAGATGGATGCAGGGATGCGGGCAGAGGAAAAGCGGAAGGGCAAACATAGGGAGAGAGTGAGATTAATTGAGACAAGGGAGATACAGTACCTTTTAAATGAGAAGGATGAGTTTCAGTGACAATGTAGAAAAGGAAAAAAAAAAGAAAGGATTGATCATGTCTGGGTTGGGTCGGACCATCACTCATTGGTCTGTTGGGATAAAGACCTCCACCAGAAGTCACATGTATGTAAAGAGAAGAAATCCACCGTCGCTAACTCATCCCAGGGCTTCTCGCTGCTAAAACACTTTCCTAAGAGACAAATGGTTGTCTGTTCTGTTCCAATGCTAATATGCTTTTAAGGTACTATTAGCTGCCAGAGGTTTACTTTTATTTAATGGACTATTAATTTGTTTGAATGCATTTTGTCTCTGTGGTTACAGTACAAAGTTGGCTTGGCTTGAATTCAGCTTCTGCACAGCACGTGATATACTTACCCACAGCTAAGCCTTTATAATCTAATTAAATTTGATAAAGCTGAGTAATCATCAGAGTATTATGGGGAGTACTCATCCTACTGATACAGTGATTTTGTGCTGCTGTGACTGAATGCTTTTGCTCTCGGTTCTTTTTTTTTTTTTGTGGTGACGTCAGAATATGTTTGGAGATGCGCTGGCTTTGTTGCTGTATTTGGATGATTCCAATGCAGAAATTGATTGTTTTTAAAAAGACAGTGATAGAAGAGAGTTCTGGATTTCCATGCATGCAGATTTAATAATAATAATAATGATAAAAAAAAAAATACATCCAGGCAAAAGTTGGATTTATTAAAAATATTTGACTTCTTTCATGACGGAGAGAACAGGTGGGAAATGCCTCATCTTTTGATAATTCAAGTCAGGGTTGAAAAACCACCTGAGAGTTAAAAAAACAAACAAAACAAAAAAACAGCCCAGTAACAGTTTGTTCCCACCTTGCGAGATTACTCTCAAAATGAAGTATTGCAATAACAACGAAGACATTGACTGAATTGTTTGTAATTAAAATAATTGCTTTTCTTAATTTGTCCGCTCGAGGTTGTGCCGTTTCAGTCGGAGTTGATGTCATGAAGAAGCAAACAGCAGCTGACAACAGCTGAGAGGTCGGTCAGCAATGAAAGCAAAGCACCTCATTATTAGTGAAAAAGCCCCAGCATCAAAGTCCCTCACACCATGAGGGTGAGTTTATGAAAACGTCCCAGTCTGGAAAATCCATTGTTGGCCATCCCAGAGGAGAAACGGGCAATTGTTGCACTGACTTCGATTGTGTCTCAAAATACAATAAGAGAGGTTTGCAGACTGCTGTTGTCGTGGTCTTGTGACAGGATCAGAATGTTTAGGATCTTCTCAGTACACTAATTGTTGTGACTTCTGCTCAGAGTTACCGACAAGCAGCAGAAAATGGTGTGACAAAGTGACAAGAATGTATCAAAACAACAGTTTGCATATTGTGAAAGAGGTACAATACAGGATTGCATTCGCATTCTCCAGCGCCTGTCCTGTCGATATTTTCGCCTGTATAGTAATGCTGTGAGAACACCTGCTTGATTCACTTCCCGAAGGCACCGGGGGCATATTTAGCTGACATCCAGGATAATGTTGTTCCTGGGTGTGAGAGGAGTCTGGAGCAGTTATCGCCTCCGATTCAGTGGAGAACAACACGGTGCAGTCAAACCTGCTGTCACACCAAAGTTTATGAAATCCAGACTTCATGTGTCACAAGGAATGAACTCATGAAACAGCTAAATTTGAGCAGTCTGTAGGAGCTTTTGAGAAAAACAGTGTGGCTGATGGGGTTTGTAATGAATGAGTTTTCTGAATATATTAGTCTCATAGAAAGTTTAGCCAACAAGGAAAAAACATATAATCATCACCATCACTTGGTGTGACCACACATTTAACTTCAAGGCAGCTCCTCAACTCTGAAGTGAACTCTTTCTCACTGGAGTGAATCGCTCTCTGTTGCTTCATCTAACACCCGACTGTCCGCTCCACGTTCCCAATGAACGTCCTTTAATACAAGAAGATTTCTTTTCCTTCAACTGTCTGCTTTGGGTTATTGTCTCTTTAAGAATAAATTTGTGGTCAGTTCACTTGATCTGTCAAGATTTTACCTTTTTTTTTTTTTCATCCACTTCTTGATCGTACTGTTTTTTTTTATTTAGATATTATAATCGCTGGACTGTTTATCTGGTCCCAACATTAATACTACACACTTACGTCTGAAGGTCAGCATTTGAACCTCATTTAAAATCCAATTTGTACCTAAGCAAACCTAAACATTGTAATCACCATCCTTTCACTTGTGGCCTACAGCGTGCATTAGTCTGCCTGCTGTCACTCTCCAGTAGAGAAAAGGCATCGAGTGAACATTTCTTTCCTCCAAATACTTAGGAGTCTGAGACGGAATGAAGATTCCTAGTGTGGCTTGGGCGTACTCGTCCATTTTCCTTCCTGTATTCATTCACAGCCAGAATTATATTTAATTATTAATGCAAAAAAATGTAACCTTTAATACATTCAATGAATAATTGAAAATGAACATGATACTATTTATCGAATTGCTTTTTATGTATTTGCATTCATGGAGTGGCCGAGGTTTAATAAAATCACCATGGCAACAAAGCGGGGGCTTGGGTTTTTTTTTTACTTAACGGCAACGCTGACCTGCATGACACGATTTACATTTGTGTGACTCAGTGACTTTTCCATAGAGTTTCATTTAGAATTCAAGTTTCAATGAACCTTTGGCAAGATTTCAATAAAACATCCTTCAATTAAATGGGATGAGATAATAAATTTGTGAAATTATTCTTTGAAAGCAGTGAAAAAAAAAATACTGAAATAAGTTTTTCTCTCTCTTTTTTTTAACAGTACACAGTTTTTGAAGGAAATGTGTATTGAGGTTGTTCCAAACCTCTTGTAGAATCCACCCTGTTGATATCGACCCTCTCTGAGGGCCACAGTGTCCCCTCAGGGGCCAGGGCGCTAATGATAGTTCCTTATAACATGGGCTGTGTGTTTGGGTTTTGTGGCCTTTTTAGGACAAACCTGCCTAAAAACTTCATGCAAAAGAGTCGGTTTGTCGGCTCTCTCAGCCAGGGGCGTGCAGGGGTCACATGAAAAAAAAAACGATGAAAGAAATTGGTCTTAAATTAGGAATCATTGTCAGCAAAGTAAACAGAAAGATGACAGGCCGTGATAGAGTGATATGGAGATACAAGAGGACTGCAGAGAAAATTGTCCAGAGTGGAGAAAAACGGTGACAGGCGGTGGCAGAGCGGAGGGAGGAATGTAAAAGACAGAACCCGAAAAAGAGCAAGGGAGAGAGAGACAGGCAGAGACAGACAGGGGGAGAGATAGACAGTGACAGAGGGAGAGATAGACGAGCTGTGTGAGGATGCAGAGAGTGTCCCCCTCTCTCGGCTGCTGCCAGAGGCAAACAGACAGCCTCTCTGCTGGTGGAATGCTAATGCAACAAGCTGCTCCTCTCTTGTCTTCCCGCCCTTCTTTACCTTTCTTCTTCTTTAACTCTCCTCTGTGTAGAAAGTTTAGAGACTATAGACAAAAGCATGGACTTTGATAATGGAGACCCCGACTCTCTCATAATTCTTGCACTTTTCAGATCCGTCGGTTTAAAAAAAAAAAAATAAATCTGGCGTGGTTTTCATTGAAAAGTACTGTATGTGAATGTGTCCGTGTGTGTGTGTGTGTGTGTGTGTGTGTGTGTGTGTGTGTGTGTGTGTGGAGGATCTTAGATTATTTATTATTTGACCTCTCCCCTGCTCCTCGCCAGCCCTAAGTCTTACACTGACATGTTGTTTGTCTACAACTCAGTAGCCATGGATACGGCGGTGTCAGCGGGGGGTCGCCATGTCAGGGGCCAATCACAGGTCAGTCCGTCGACCTCTGTCTGTCTGTGTCACAGTCGGCTAACCTTTGACCCCCCCAGCTTCAACATCAGCCCGACCGCTAGACACAAAGCAGTTGTTGAGAGATGATAAACGTCTCCTGGCTTTATCGCCGTTCCTCCATCATTAAAAACATCCAAACCGAACGAGAGTGAAGGCGATGTTTTGTTTTTTTTCTCTCTCTCTCCTCCTGAACTCCACTGCATTTTCCTGCTGTGGCGACAGTCATCAGTTCTCAACTTCAGGCAGGACATAACCTTGAGTGGAGCAAGGCGGTTTAGTGTCCCCCCCCCCCCCCCATCACTCCCACCCCCACCCCCACCCCACCCACCTCCATCAACCCTCCCGGTCCATCCGCCCGTGTGTCTGTCTGTCTGTCTGCGTGGAGATGGCAGCTTCTGAGAAATGGTGGCACATTCTGAAGTGTGATCCATTAAGATAGCGGTGAGGTTCTCAGCCCTGCTCTTATGCACACGCGTACACACGCGCACGCACGTGCACACGCACTCACGCATGCACCGCTACAAACGTACACGGTGCAACAAACACGAGCATGAGCAAACACACAAAACTGTGTGCACATGGGCACAAAGAAACAGCTCTGTCTACACACACACACACACACACAGACACACACACACCCAGCAGTCTCTTGACATGCACTTGCTTGGTTGACGACTCATCTCAGATAAGCTTGAGTGGCAGGTTGGGAGTGTTGACTACCAGTGTGTGTAGAACACTCTGCAGATATCGCCACCTTATGATTATTGTGTAGTATTTATTTAATCAGATTTGTATTATTTACTTCTAAAATAACAAGAATCAATTTCGGGCAGATACGGAGGAGATTATTTTTTTCTCATTTTGCTCTTCCTGTTGAGTACATCTTGTATCTGGGACTATTTTTTTCTTCTTCTTCTTCTGTTTTTTTTTTTCACAAGTCGCTGCCTCCCTCTGTTTCATTTTGGTTGTTAATTTCCCTGCCACCTTTTTCTATCTCTGTTCAAACATATTGCACCGCCTCTGTCATCTAGAGAGAATCTTGTCAGTTTTTTGGCAGCAGATGTATGTTCAAGCTATATTTTGAGGATTCAGGCCTTGTATACCCGCTCGCTTACACTCCCCCCCGCTTCTCCTCCCTCTATCCCCAGGCCTCCCCGTGCTCCATTCCTCTATTTTCTTATCTTCTTTCTTCTCTTACTTGCTCCTCTATGTCATTGCCAAATCTCTCCTGTCTGCTCTTCTCTGTCTTCTCCTCTCCCTCTCTCCCACCTCTCTCCATTTCTTTTACGCACCCTCTTCTCTCTCTATCAGTCTCTCTATTCTGTGACTGCTCTGGCTGGTCCCCCTGTGGCACACCGTGTCGTGTCCCTAATTTATTTATAATTAGTGCTCTTTGTCGGGATGCGCGGGGAATGTTAAAGTACACGCCACCTCGCTCTGAGTACAAATGGGCTGGTGTTCCTCCATCCTTTCTGCCCACCCCAACTGCCCAGCCGACACAGCCGACACAGCCGCTGGGATGGACAGGGCCTTACATCCCAAACCCAGACAGGCTCTTCAAATTACAGCGAATAAGAGACAGAAGCTGCGCGCTTGAAAAAGTCGCTGTCACGTCAGGTAATTTCTGTCTGCGGTTGAGTCTTAATATTTTTAGATGATCTTGAAATGACTTGTTAAGAAGAAAATAGACTTCTGCTTCATAATCAAGCAAAATTATTGCCTCACTTGAAACCATGTCACATAACTTTTGACTTATATGAAGAAATTCCGAGGAAAATGACTTAATAAGAGGGAGAGTTTACACCCTGACTGACACCTGCTGGGATACAGATACACATTGTCAGTGCAGTCACCTGTGCAACGCCTGAATGCAAAACAGAATAACAAGATGGGACAACATGTAATCTGAAAGTGTAATTTATTAAACATCCTGTTGAATTTTAATGGCCATCACTTGTAAAGTTGACTTGTTTTGGGGATTCGAGGTGCAGTTTAAAAAAAAAAAAAAGATTTTTTTTTTTTTTATTACACTACATTACTGTCAACAATGTCGTCACATATAACATACACAACCAGAAATGACGGCACTGACAGGACTCACTGTGCGTGTGTGTGTGTGTGTGTGTGTGTGTGTGTGTGTGTGTGTGTATGATCAGCCAGGAAGAGCTTTTGTCCTTGGGCTGAGAGGGCACCTGGCTCCTCTTCCTGTCCTTGTGATCTCTCTGTTCCCCCTCTCTCGTGCCGCTCTATCTTTTCTCTATCTGTCTGTTCCTCTCTTCTCCCAGCTCGAATCCCTTCATCCTCCCATCTCGCGCTCTCCCTCTCCTCTGCCCAAGGCAATGCCGTCCTGCAGGCTTTGATCAGGGGGCCAGGGAGGAGAGAGGAAGTGGGTCAGAAAGTTGTGCTGGAGAC